>NC_084951.1:13597956-13897956 GCF_949316205.1 Platichthys flesus
CCACATGACATCAGCATCGTGTGTCGAATTTAAGTGACTGTCACACAATCACAATACTATAGGAGGTGTAGTTGCATATGGATGGTCTTTACTTATCCATGAAACATTTTCAAATGGGTTTTCTTTTCAGACACTGAAAATTGATAGGCCGATCTAACGCATCACGTCAACTTACAACACAAACGTTGGGTGGACTTATTTCTATGGATCTAAAGGACTAAACAAGAAGCATATGGTTCTTTCAAAGAAAGAACCATATTTTCTCTGCTCACTGGTACCTATCAATATCCTTATCAATAGAAAGCCTGAGTACAATCATGAGTCCAGATGCAGCAGGAGGAAAAAGAGAGTGCACAGACAGAAAAAAAAAGAGAAGCACAAAGAGTCAGGCCACAGAGACAATGGAGCAATTTAACAGGAAAATTAAACAGCAATGGAAATGGAAATGGTCATGCTATGATTCCAATGGGCCTTCAGCGAATATGAATACAATGATACATCAATGGAGCTAAAACATATCGTAGGGAACGATTGATTAAACTGCGTCTGTTAGTTATGATCTGCAGTATGTGGCAATTAATACATTACAGGAGTAGCTGCTGCACTGCTTTAAATAACACTTTATCCTCACTCAACCTAAAGGAACTGTGTTGAGAATCCATCAGAATATCAGCAACAAACCAATTGTTGTTCCAATAATTCGCTACAGTTGCTCAGTGAATTTATGCGCTTTATTACACACAATCGTCCTGGGAGTGTGTGAGCGTTTCAGCTACCTGTTGGAGTTGTGTGACGACTTGATGTTCTTGGCAGAAATGATGTTGAGGGACAGGACGGCGTCGGCAGCGCTGTCGTCCACCTCAGTTTTGGTCCTGATGCGACCTGGTGGGACACAGAGAAACGCAACACAAGTCACCACAACAGCTCTACACACGTGTTTAGATGGAGTATGACTGCCCGATGGAGAAACCTGTTCACTACTAAAACTGCCAGTTTGTTCATTAACAGCCGTACTGTCACAGTGTCAAGACGCAGGACTCTGAACACACGGCTGCTCCTTCATGAGCCTCTCTGGACAAGAACGTCAGCAGCTCAGAAATGGAAATGTGAGGTTTAATTATTTGGTCCATCAGCTCCAGCTCCAGTAATTACGACTAAATGATCCAACTCCTCAAACTGAAATCATGACTGAGGAAACTGCAAAGTATCTTCAGTGCAATTTCCTTCTTGACAATTAAAGGTAGTTTATAGTTTAATATTGTCACAGAAACATCGTCTCCTCCTCTGCTGTGACAGTCTCATGTGCTTCAGCAGTGAGGAAACCTCTTTCTCTGTGTGTCTGTGGGAAGACTGCTCACCCACGACCAGCTCACGGACGTCCTTCCAGTGGAGCTCGCTGCCCTTCTCATGGATGAGTGTGACTGTGATCCTCCGCTGGATCCCCTGCAGCAAAGACGACAGCAGCTTAGAATGACAGTACAAACAGCTACTTCTAAATGTATCTTATTAAGTAGAATAATCTTTTACTGGTTTATAAAAAAGTAAAGAGATATCCCCTTTAATTTGAAATCTGAACCAGTGAAAAATGCATTTCTGACTTTATATAACTAGTGACTAGTTTATACAGTATGACTGGTAGGAAAGGTGTGGATCTTGTGCTGGTACCTGGTGCAGCAGGTAGGTACCGTGGCAGGGCAGTCCTCCACTGTGATCCACAACAGCTGGGATGTACCTGTGGAAGTGGGGAGGTCACAATGAGCCTGAACACTTCAACAACGTGATTAACTACATCCACTGTTTGTTAAAATACTACACTATAAAGTGAACTGTACTGGATCAAAGCCAAATCTGCATTAAACTATATAGTAATTCTTGTGTGTGGATATGACATGCATGACACTCACTCTCCAGTGGGCTCCAGCTCGCTGATCTCAAACCACACCAGCAGGTCGTACTTGCTGACGCACTGGCCCAGGTTGGACTTGGTGAAGGTGTTCAACTTGGTGGCTGGAACTGAAACAAACGCACACAAGCTCAATATGACAAACTGCAATTTGCCTGAAATTCAGAGGACGAAAACCATATGGTTCCGATTGTTAAATGGAGGCTGGATATGAGAGGTGAACACACAATGATACTGAGTCATTTAGTAAACACACACACATACGATGCCTATATCTAAAAGGAGGTGTCCCTAATAAAATCCATTAATACTGAATTTCCCAGGCCACAGAAAAATGGCAACAATAAAACATATTCTTAAAAAAAGAGTTGAACTTACTAAAATGTTATAAGGGGCTAAATGAAATATTACAGCACCACTGACAACACCTTGGTGTCTAAAACATGAGGATTATGTTCCTGTTAAAACTGGTTAATCTCTCAGACACACAACTACATTCATCTGCATTTAGAGTGGCTAAAAATGAATAATACTCCACATGAATACTGAATTTATAAAGGCTAAAGCCTCTGGAGCCTTATTAACCCTGTGAAGGCCATGTCAGTGATCTTCTGTGATCATGATAAATACTCATTTTATGGCTTAAAATTCAGCTCATGCAGCAGATTTACCTCAAGGTGGCAGCTCAGGCTAGTTTGTAAGGGGGGGGGGGGGGGGGGTGTGGACTGAGCTGTTCTGATCTACAGTGAATAGACCTGCAGCAAGGTGCAGCACACATCACCACTGCAGAGCCTTATTGAGCCACTGCAGGTGACTACACAGCACAACGAGGGCAAAGCACAGCACTAGTCTAATCACTACAACCCGGGTGCATCTAATGCCCGGTCAGTAAACTACTACACTCTCCACTCTACCAACCATGGTGCCTGGGCACGATTAGCACCGGGTCGTTCAGCATTGAGAGGAAGGGGAAGTGAGAGAGTTGGTCGGCCTCGTCCTCCAGACTGGCCACGGCGGAGGAGGCCAGGGCGTTGGCGTGCAGGGACAGTGTGTCCAGCACCGTGCCGTGGACATAGCCGCTCATCAAGTAGCGGATTAACTCTATTTTACGGGTATGGTCTGGGTTTGCATAGCGGCACATTGTGAGAATGGTGAGAAAGATTGGAGAGGACGTGGGAAAAAGAGCGGAGGTGGGTAAGAGGATTATGAGCGGTGGGAGTATGATTAAATAGGAGACAAAAAAAAATCCAAAGGAAGCGAAAAGTGAAAGAAAAGGGGAAGGAAAAATGAGGCATGCTTATAGAACCATAACCAACAGAAGAAACATGCTTGAAATGATGGTGACAGGTGCAGAAGATATTCCTGTTTGAGTAATATGGTGGGACAACTTGAAGAGCCTTACCTGGTCTAGACAGAGGCATGGGAATAGGATAGTATTTCCTTGAGGGTGTTGGAGGACTGCAATTACAAAACGAAATAATTTTGAACGTTACGAAAATATGGAAAATCTTGTATTGTACTATAAATTCAATAAGAGGAATGCTCTTTTAAACAGCACCCACCTGATCAGGTCCTGGCCGTGCAGATGCAGTGGGTGCTGCTGGTAGTGACCAAACACTTCAAACACAATGGGCTTGGTCTTGATGTACTCGATAAAGGACTCTGTGACCTCCACTGAAATCTGCTCCAACAGGGCAAAAACAAGGCGTGGTCAACATTAATTGACATCAGGTTGTTAAGGTATGAGTGTGTGTGTGTGTGTGTACTTACATTCTGGACGTGATAAAAGCCCAGAGGAGCTCCTTTGCCGCTGTTCTTTAGGGGCTCAGTGGAAAAAGCCTCATCATGACGATGCAGGAAACTGCAGGAGATAAATAGAAACGAGCATCAGCGTGTGACACTTATTTGTCAACAAGATTAATGGTGTTTACTAAAAATCTGTGTCATCAATAACAAAGTAAAAGACAACTAAATCAACTGAATTCATCAACCAGTAGGAGTTAACTCAAACTAAAACTAAAACTTGCTATTCATCATTCATTCATCACTTATTCATTATGGACAGTGTGAACAGTTTGGAAATTTGCAGAGTTCGCAAAAAATTACTTTAAGAACTTTATCAACTAGAATGACACTAAGTACAGTTGCATACCTTCACCCAAGGCTAAACAGTCCGCTAAAAAATGTAATCAAACTGCACCGAAATATAAACCCTCATAGAAAGCAGTTCCCTAAAAATGAATTATTGCCTCTCAAAAAATGCCCTATCTCAAAATGTTCAAGAAAGTGAAAAAATCCCTGGATCTGCCCCGATGATCCGGATCCGCACCAACATTTAATTGGTTCTACCCTGACTCATACCCCATCCTTCAGCTGTTTTGTAAAATCTTGCTTATAAAAAACAGACCGGGGTGAAAATATAACCTTCTTGGCAGATGTAACTATATTAATTGTCTTTTTGATTTTCAGACCTACAGAGTTATAACATTTCGTGCCAAATCTGTTTTAATGTGACAATATGCTATGTGCTAATATTTCTATTTACCGTGTCTTGTATTTGTCCCTTGATTTAGCAGTTTGTAAAGTGATAATCTTTTATATTTCTAATATATGTTACTATTGCATTTGTATTGAATACACTGCATAGGGCAAATACAGCTGCTAACATTTAATATTAAGTTTGAAGTTTTTTTTTTTAAGTAAACCAGAAATCAAACTATCTAAAACTCACTTGAATTGGCAGAAGATGTCGGCATACTCCGGCAGGATGCCACTGGCCTGGAGCACGGTGACACGGAAGGTAAAGATGCTGCCCACCTCCAGCTGGCCCACCTCACCGTCACTGAGGTTCAGCTTGGTCTCTGAAAGGTTTTCCAGCTTGAGGTCTGACAAAAATAAGCCACAAAGGAAAATGATCAGCAACTGCGTCTGGGATTGTGCTTTTCAGTCTGCAAATCAATTTCAAGTTGAATACAATCAGATTGGTTTCTGCACAATATCAAGCTTGTGACTTGTAGAGCAGATCCTGCTGTTCAGTCCTTCAACAGCTTTTGTACACATTCCTTTAAAGAGCAAGAAAACCTGCATCAGTCTCATTTCCCTAACTAAACATTTTAAGTCCTCCTCGGCATTCAACGGGACCATCTGCCTATATGTTTCCCCTTGGGGCGGAGAGAGGTTGAAATTTATGAGCTGAGAGGTGAAGGTCTAGCAGCCGTACCCATGTCGTTGATTCTGTTGAGCTCCTCTGAGGGGGTGATGATCTCTGAACTCTGACCCTGACCCTCCACAAACCGCAGCTCTTCTAGTGACAAGCCGGAGTGAGTCATAACCGTGGAGGTAAAGTCATTCTGATTGGATGAAAAGGAGACACAAGAGTTGAAGAGGGAAGACAAGCAGCTGGTAGAGAGAGAGAGTGCATCACTATTGTATTTTACCAAAACTATATTCTCTATTTCTTGAGTTCCCTTTTGGAAAATAAATAAGAAATGATGAAACAATGTAGTGAACACTTCATACACAGACTTCAATCAGCTGCTTTCCTGCTGACTTTAATCCAAATATTATACAAACACAAAAAAAAAATCTAGTTTGAGACTTCTTTTGATTTGACTCGGGGCTTACCTTCTTGAAGTACTCATCATCAAAAGAAATCTTGGCGGTTCCTGACTGTCTAACTCCTGAACCGTAGTCTGGAGCCTCCTCGTCAGCTACAAAGAGACAAAGCATCGTCCTGTCAGGATTGATCACAGACATGGCTGCCTGCAACCGGAGCGCACCAAGCGGAATACACCAAGAATCTGAGGGAGTTTTCTGTTTGATGGCCTGGAGAGCCTTTCAAATGTATTCATCAAGATATTTGGTTTGAGTAGAAGGTATTTGAACTTCAACATAAAAAAGATTGTGATGCAAATAAACGTCACTTAATCTCAGAGCACCAATGTAACCCGTTATTTGTCTGAAGGTTTGTAAAGTCACCAACATAAACAGTCTCCTCAGAGGGATTTGCCTTTTAAAGCACCTTTCATACATAAATGTGACACAACCACATACCAAAAATGTTAAAGGTCGGACAAAATTGAATACAATTTATGTGTTCATGTCCATAAAAGCATATTTAATAAAAAACTGAATAAAGAGACATTAAGCTAAACTGCCGGCTGCTCACAGGTTGTCAATGACACTTTCGAGAAATATCAGCATCAAGTTGAAGGATAAAACCTCTGCATGAAGGTCCTAATCCTCTCTGGCTCATTACAGACTCATATTAATTACTCACCAGCTATAGCCTGGACCCCCACGCGCAGGAAACCACGCACCGCGCCCTTCTCTGTTACTATGGCAACACGGTGAACCAGTGGTACAGGGTAGAGCAGGTTGCTCAGGTACACGAAAGCTCTGAGGATAAAAAACAAAAAGGCAGAGACGTTGAAAAGCTGATTCTGGTGCAGGGGGGGATCAACTGCTGCAGAAACGTCACTATGACAGAGGCTTTTTGCTGATATAACTGCCACGTCATCTGTTACTTTTAATTTACTAAAAGCAAATTAGATACATCCACTCATTGAAGAACATGTGCAGTCGCATTAGAGACAGTTTTCTGAATATGCATTACCACATCGTATAATGTGCATTAACATATTCCCCAGTTAAGCACATGTTAATGACTACAAAAACCTACAGTAAAATATTAGTGACAATTATGTTAAAGGCCACTCAGAAAATAAAGGACAGAAAACTGAACATTAAATTCTACATGCTTCAGGGCACTGAAATCAGCAGCAGGTTAAACCAGCCACTTTATTTTGAGAGTGCGTGACCGGGGTGAAGACACATCGCACTGGATGCAGCAGCAGAGGCTCTAAAAGAGTGCTTTATTGTGTTGTGTTGTGGCAGTGTAAGTCTTTCACTCACACACTCCCTGACATTTTGTTCTTTGGGACTTGATTTGTCCTGCTGCACCCCTGGTGACCCTCCATCCACCAACCGCCACTCTACCACACTCTACCTCCCTCCCTCCCTCCCTCTCTCTCCCTCCCTCCCTCCCTCCCTGCGCTGGGAGACTCAAGGCTGATGCGGAGGAGAGATATCAATCTGTAGAAATCTCTGAAGTCACTGTGACGCAGTCAGGGTGACGCTGAGCTACGACCGTTGCAGAGTCTGGCTGGCTTGGAGCCCGCTTGAATCTGTCGTCCTGTTCTGAGATCAGCACACAGCCTTTCTTGGGATGTTTACCTCGTTGTGACGTCAGCCGTCTAACAGCGTACGCATGCTGTGATTTCAAGTGCTGCTGCAGCAAATTATTTACCTCATACTTGACATCAAATTAAAACAAATACAAGTAAGTAGGATTATGACATTGCCAACTACATCTGAGTTAATATAACCTACAATACCTTCAAAGAGCAATGTTAAAAAAAAGGGTTAGAAACAAATCATTAAACAAATGATTCAACCACAATGAAATAAATAAAACAATAAAACAAATCAAACGAGGATGAAAGGATTAAAAAAAAGAAAGGCAGACAGCTAATGAACATAAACAGCAGATACATGTAACTTCACATAGATGGGAGTTAATACACTCAGAGCTGTGATGGTGGCAGGGACTGAGACATCACGTGGGAGGGGGGGAGGTGGAGAAATATGACGGATGGTGGCTTTCATTATTTTAGAGACTAGAGTCTAAATGAAATGCAACTCATAAAAAGCAGGCATGTGAGCACACAAGTATGACTAATCACATTAAATTCAAAACTGCTCCACTTCATCTCTGCTCAGCTGCTCTGAATACACGACATGATCTGATTCTGCTTCACCAGGGAGGGATTTACTGATATATAAATTGGTGATATGCTTACGGTACTAGCTAGCTAGCTCACATTTGTCAGGTATCTGATTTTCCTGCTACTAAAATAATATATTAAATAATGATGTCTTGTAGCCTGCATATAAACTACTGCTTTAATGTCTCACTGTTGTTTGTGCAACCTCAGTGCATCCATCTTTTTTAACATCTTCAAACATTTCCACTACATGAATTCATCTTCATTCTATAAAACTGTATTTATGCTTTATTTGCATGATTTTGTGTTTGATCCCCTACACTCTTTAATTCTCCCCATTTGTTTCACATCTGAGAATTGAGATTAACGACACTAAATCAATCCAACATCCACCCAAGCTCCTGTCCCCGCTCGTGTGTGGAGGACATGGGAAATGCCACAGCCAGTCACCAACCTTCCCACCAGGATGAACCAGGGGGAGCGGTCGTAGAAGGGGTCCTGGCCGTCGCTGAAGATGTCCGAGCCCTCCTCGGTGCCCGCATCTGAGCTGGTGTCGTCCACGAACGCCTCGTCATCGATCAGGTCAGACATCTCGCTCTGACGCTCATCAGCCATCTCGGTGATCTCGGAGTCGGTGGTGGAGAAGGTGGGAGAGGGCGTGCGGTCGGCCAGGTGCTCGTTGACGCAGCCGTGGAAGATGGGGGAGCTGGGGGAGGGGGTGGTAGTTTTGGAACAGTAGCAGGAATCAGGGAAAGGTGCCGTTGCAGGAACAGAAGAGTTAAACAGGCGACTGCAGCTCATTGTGTACATATGTGACGTTTCACTCTGGTGTAAATATCATTGTTTTTTCACACATATTTTAAACGTCACTTTAAAATAACTTAAAAGGATGAATGTATACATCTAATGTATTCTGGCTGCCACAGGGCTGCCACAAAATGTCCATATGACCCAAAAAAATCTTGTTGACAAGCTTTTGTGTGAAGTGGAAGGGCATCAACATGATAAGGACAACACACAGAACAAAATGATATAAATGATGAATGAAAATAAATGCAAATAAAAAAAAAGCAGACAACTTAAAAATGTGATGTTAAATAAAATGAAATATGAATCTTCACAGACATTAAATCATAAATGATATGAGATAAAAAGTATCAAGATAACAACATCAAATCATACACATGACAAAAAAAACAGCAACAGAAAAATATGTCAAAACAAAATTCAAAAACACGTGGTCTGATAAAAGAAAATGAATCTGAACAGACTTTGACCATGAAAATGAAAAATTAAATGAAAGAAAATGTTTGTATCCATTCAAAATTAATGGATCACAAAAGCTGCCTGAGTCATATCAAATCATTTATTCAAAGAAACTGACTTAGAACTCAAACCTGCGACAACAAGCCCAATAAATAAGCTTTCAAGCAAGATATCCAGTGATGTAGTACATGTGCAGTGAGTGTTGTGTTTGTAATTTGTGTTTGTTGCATCACATACCTCCCCACTAGTTTAAACCAGTGGAAACGATCATAGAAGGGGTCATTTCCTGTCAAAGAGCCCTCGCCGTCTTCCTGGGGAGTGGTGGCCATTTCGCCAGCGCGGTCATACATCTCTCTCATCTGCTCCAGTCTCTGTCTGCAAACGATGACAGAGTGCTGTCAATATTAATGGGGAGCAGAGAGCCAATATACAGCTCACATAATGGCTAAAGGGAAGTGAAAGCTTATTGACATACAGATGTGAGACTCCTCCTTTTTCTATCTTTTGTTGAAGCCTGACCGAAGGGCCGATTTTCAGAGCTGACGCACAATTTTTTAAAGGGTTAAGAAATCTGAAATCGATAAATCTTTACCCTTTTTAATACTATAGGCTTTTACAAGTTTTGATCCATTAGTGGTTTGATGACGATTGTTTGCTCTGTTTGTATTGATTCTAATTATCTTGCCGAAAGACTACTTATTCTACATACACTGTTTATTGGAGGAGATTGTGCTCTTTGTTGGACAAACAATGATAAGGTTCTAGGTTACCCTTAACATCTTTTTCTAGGCTATGTCCTGTAAAAAGAGTTTTTATGTTAGCCAATCTCAAACAACATTCAAGTCTGGACTGATATAAAATTGATGGGCCAATGTCTGATGCATATCTAAAGAAATGCTGCCCTTGAGAGTTTCCAATACAATACAGGACTAGTTGAAGGTTCTGTGATTACTTGAGTTTGTCAAGGGACCAGTAGTGCGTGGCTCCGTTCTTAAGGTCCTGAACCTCGACAGCCACCACGGTGCGGGGGAAAGGCCTGGAGTCACGCTCTTTCTCCGGTTCTGGAGGCAGGAGCTCAGGGGGCAGCGGCGAGTACAGAGTGTCTGTCAGCAAGACGAACTGGAACTGGACCTGGAGAATGTGAAGAGTTGAGAGGAATAAAAAGACAGTTTAGAAGTTATCAAGTTAAATGAGGGAGAGCAACAACAACAACAAAACAAGTATGAGAATACATCCTGATTTTAAACTTAGAAAACTATAGTCAGATTTACTGGATATTGACGGGAGGTACAATGCCATCGGCTGTGATTCTCATCTTCACCTTACAGTAAGTTACTATTTTCAAAATCCCCTTTGCTATGGTAGACAACAACAGAACCTCTGAGCCAGAAACATACAAACTAAAAATGAAAATTTTTGACAAAGATTTAGATCGTGCCATCCTTGGATCTAAATCTTATACCCCTTTAGGGCAAGGATTTGGTTTCTAACATACAAATGTTCTTCCAAAATCCAGATCACCCTGACACTGTTTTCCAGGGACACATCGTCGCAGCATCATGGGTTCAGCACCATCCAAGACGATTGTTGTTGGTTTAGAGAAATACAAGCAAGCTAGAGAGTTTTTGCCTCCTATAGCAGCATTATAGCAGCTGCAGACAGACCACTCTCCAGCACCAATACAGTGCGGTGCAGATGTGCAGGTCAGGTTATGAGAGACTACAGAACAGGTGCACATGCATTTCAGTTAAAAGACAGCAGTGACATGTATGGTTCCATTTTACTGCAGACATATCAAGGTTGAAAGGTCAAACAAACCATTAACCACAAACAAACCATTAACCACCCTCAATTTGTGGCCTCACGCTTCACAGCTCCCTCTGGAGGCAAAATGCTAACCCACTTAACAACACTGACCATAAATAACAGACGCAAGAAACCTCAAGACAAATACAAATAATCTGATGGTGTCTGTGACAGATGATCCATCTCCAGTATCAATCATGTCGCTCCCAGAACTAAAACATAAATCACACTGGTTTCCTGCTGGGGAAGACTGACCATAGCAGAGGAGCATTTCAGTTCAATTTCTTTATGTGGCAATGAATCAACACCTCACTTACCACGAGTGTGACGTAACGGTTTGGCTTACGCAACATATATTACATTTAATGAAGAATGTTAATTTAATCAAATCACACTGGTCTGAATAGAAATCTGAACTTGTGGCATCTCTGTTTGGGTTTTTCATTAGGAATATGGTCAGCAGATTATGCGTCACTGGCATCTTGCGTCACAGTTGAACGTTCCAGAACCTGAGGCATAATGGATATGAGGCTGACTCACTTCCGTGGATAAGGCTGCCCGGTGAACACATTATTGGAACACAGCTCAGCTCTCTATGATACTTAGGGTTACTGGTTTTACATCATACTTTACAAAAGCTTGCTATTCACCTTTACTTCTAACAACACAGGGTCACATTAGGTTTTTCACTAAACCACATTTAAATTTATACATATTACTCTCAAGGTAAATAATCCCAAACTTAACCAGTGCTAAACTACAGCATGCCACGACAGCATGCCACAGCATGAACTGAATATGCCATTACTTTCTTCTTTAGCTCCACACTGATGGCGTTGGCCTCCTTCAGGTAGACAGCACTTCCCCACAGTTGATCACGGAGGGAGGTGAACTGATGATACCTCCACTTCCTAAAAGACCATTGTGCCAGCTCAAACTCATGCTGAGTCCACGGCACTGCAGGGAGAAAATATAGAGGGTTAATGTTTGCCACGATATATACACACAGACACACACACACAAACACGATGTAAATGCCCATAAAGCATTTATTTTTGACAAGCAATGGATGAAAAAATTCTAATCCACAAGATAAACTGTGACCAACAGTGTTTCTTCTATAAAGCCATCATCTATATACAACGATACAAACTCTGTCACTATATTGCAGAGAATGGTCTTATTACAAGTAAACCTTGAACTTCTTAGACGTGGTGGGATGACTCAGCGTATGATGATAATTTCAGGTCAGACACAGATAGGTTAATTTGTCCCTCCTTAATAACAATGAGTCAGTCACTCAAGGAGACAAAATGTTCACTGTGGTGGATTAACCTATTTTAAACTGCTGAAGAGGGTGGAAACGAAGAGGCAGCTGGAGAATCAGTAATACAGATACGTTTACACTGGAAAAATGTTGGCAATACTTTTGGTAACAAGGGGTTTGTAACTGATGAGCTAAAACACGAACAATTACAAGTAGGGCCCCTTATAACTCAAATTGAACACTTTAAATCAAATTAGAAGCATGATTTCTTTGAAAGAATTAGAGCACACATGAATTATGAACTAATTTGGCAGATTACATTGAATGGGTAATTAGTATGGCAATAATAACACGTTTTAGTTGATCTGAGTGGTTTGGTTGATATTATGTTCTTTTGATTATGAGACTGAAGATACTATACGCACATCCAAAGAGTTTAGGCTCTGTCCAGAAATTGTGGGAGAAAACAAACAGTGCATATTTATATTTATATGATCCAATATGGAAATCTGAATCCGGAGAACTGAAGAGTTACTGGACGCACCTTCCTCTTCCTCCTCCTCCTCCAGCTCCTCCTCATCTGGTGTCTCGGCGACGAGGGAACGTGTCTCCACCTGTTTCTGAAGCTCTTGCAATTTGCTCTCGTAAACCTGAACACCCACACACAGGGAAGAGGAAAGAGAACATGGAAGACCATCCATCAAGCGCAATGATAGGGGATGTTATCAAGTCATTAAAGCTATTCAGTGTAGATTATTCTCTATTTGGGAATTCTATAATGGTACTTATTTCTAATACTGTGAACTTATGACTGTTGTTACTGTTCTAAATGACACATGGATACATGGGGCTTGAAGTATTAACTACACAGAGTGAAAACAGGTTCACAATCATATCAACTGTGAAGTGAGATGAACATAATTATTTTAAACATCTTTTCTTATCGCACCTTGTCAAACCTCTGGATATTTAAAAAAAGCGGTTAACTTAATATGGTGCAATGATTGAAAAACTTTGTTGGAGATTTTTGCAGCAATGAGAACACAATGTCCTGGAAACAAAACCTCCATCATGTAAACAACTTTTATTCTGATTGAACGGGCTGGAGCGGAGAAGAGGTGCTGCTAGAAGCTGAGTCAACTGTAATCCAATGAGGGGCGCCATCCTCATCAGAGAGGAGGACAAGCTGTGGTCCCGATGACCTCATCCTGTTTGTTCAGTGTCTTCTGGGAAGACAATGCACCCTTTTCATATGTCATTAACCTCCACCCTGCTGAAGCCTCCCGATAAGCTCAAAATCTGAAAACTCTCCATTCATGTAATCCTTAGAAAGACAGTGTCACTGTATGCATCTGCCTGGACAGTATAATGAACCATGTAAATAAAGTGCTTTCAAAACATTCTAATTCTTAAAGAAGTAAATGATGCCAGTTGGCATAGGCAAAATTAAATGTGATATTTCAGTGCAATAAGGTGAAGGCGAAGAAATCTGGCATTTATTCCTCTACTATATTTCCATCGTTGCCATGCTCTAGTGTTAAATTACAACAATAATGAGAGATGACTAATAATAAGGCTTTTGCAACTTGCAGAGTATAAAGAAAAGAATAAAGTTGATATTTTCAAATGCAAAGTTACACACAATAATTTAAAACTATCAATTGAAGTATTTCCATCAAAACTAACCTAAGATGTTGTACAAACATTAAGAGAACTGATTCTTACCCTTCACTGGTTTATTGGAAACAAAAAACAAGCAGCACCCATAAACGATAACTGCACTTGGAGCATTTTATTTCACTCATACTTGAAAAATAAATCACAGCGATTCAGTATATTTGTCTTTTAAAATACTATTCCGATTTGTAGTGTATGTTTGCGCAAAGTGCTCGATTAAGGAAGCAACACAACTTGGTGGTAAGCAGCCACAATGAGGCAATAGATACTGCAGATTCAAAAAGAAGACGCACAACACTCAGACACTTAAAACGGAGACCTAACACAGACAACCTGTATATATCACAATAACAGTTTTAGGTACATTGTCTCTGTGATGTTATATTCTTTCCAGCTTACCTGGTCACTGTCAGCAACAGTGCATACATTAAATAACATTCTTTAATGGAGCATTTATCAGAGCTGGAGAAATGGAAGCGATTGCATGCAAAGATAGTCATGAAAACATGAGGTGTAGTGTGGAGAAACTGTCATCAAATCATTTTGGTTTTTGTTACAGCAAAATAAGGCAGAATATATACTGTCCAAAACTTAAACGACATCTTCACGTCAGCAACTGCATCGGAAAGATGAACAGAAAATAATTCCATCATTCCGAAGCCAAGTTTAACATTTTGTCCTCAAAAAGTTCTTCCACGCTGTCGAGTGTCACTGTTTCTCTAAGATGATGCGAAGGCCATCTGGTAGTGAAATGTTAAAGTTAACGGGTTCTCTTAAAGCTAAAACTGCAGCAAGGAAAAGACAGATTGGCAAGCTGACTTGCTGCTCATTCAAACTAATAAAAAAAATTGAAAACAACTGATTTCATAAACCACAGATCCATCTAGGTTACATGAGTGAGCTGCATGTGATGCAGTGAAAACAACAAGGCAGTCCTCAATATTTCATTGGACATGGATATTTGTCCCAAATAACATTATGCAAATACTTCAAGTCTTTGTCCTTCCTCCAACATTTTCAAGGCGAGTCTTTGGGAACCATGGCAACACTCTGCAGGACATTCATCCAAAACACGGTGAACTCTGTTCTTACTCAGTCAGCCAGGAACCCAGAATTTAGTTTTATACAGCATGAAATATAAAATCAGCTTATGGTCTGTTTTTACAGGAAGAGAAGGGGGAACAATTCTAAATATTCTGGACTGCTTATAGAGAGGTTTTCAAAACATATAATTGTATGTTTCTTGACTTATACTTAGGTCTTTCTCCCCTCAGTTCAGCATATAAGTTCTTAAATTTGAAAGTGTCTAAAAATCAGGATTCAATCAAACATGGATTATTGATGATAACATCCTGTAGAGAAATAGGTAATAATAACAAACGTGAGTAGTGTGTAAGGGTTGTTAAAAATACTTAATAAAGTAACTCATTGCTAAACATTAAAAATATAGTATTAATTTACTGATTATACAGAATATTTGTGACTTGAGGAAGTGCAAAAATACTGTAATACAATTAATGTGGCAGTAACAAGAAAGTAGTTTAGGATCAGGCAATCAAGGGGCTTGCTAAGCATTTGAATAAGGCAGAATGTTATTACTAAAAAGTGAAGTAAGTTTGGGTTAAGTTAGATATAAAGGTTACATAACAGAATTTAGCTCAAACCTTGTGCATAGGCAATAGATATAAAATGAAGGTAAAAAAAAATATTGAAATGTAAATGTACAGCAGGGTTAATATAGTTAGAGCATGAAAAGGCACTTTTTGAAAAGCACTTTCTTTGACCTCTACTACAGTCGTCAATAACTGTTTGTTTTCAATTGTAAATTGGGCTGCAACAACGTATTGATGATATTGAAACACCTAAATGTGCTCAAATGGCAATGGCTGAAAACATTCATGACCAATCAATACTAAAATGACAAAATGTAAACTCAGAATTTCAACCATGAAGACAATTTTGGCAAATCAAAGCATGATTGATGAAATGTCACACATGCTGAAAAAAAAAAAACGAGGTGGGATGACAGGTCTCTTCTAGGGAAAAAAAGTCCCCTTATTATCTATAGGCTTCAGTTCCTTATGACAGTTCTCCTAATGCTAGTGATGATGGCGCCACACGATGCAGCAAAAACTGATAAAATGGCATATATTATGGTAAAGATGATCAAATGTCTTTATAATACATACAATATTTTTGGATTCAACCAATAACATGCTGATCAAGTTCAACGGTGACAGTCAGTTTCAGCTGTTCACATGACTCTGAGCTGTTGTGATCTGTAATGTGTTTGCCTACTTAAAGTATTTGAAACTGGTTCCTCATTTACTCAGACTGTTGTCTCTCTGCTGGCTTTTAGATCAGGGACAGACATCTGCCTGCGCATTCGAGGAGGGGCCTGGAAGCTGATTGGATGGTTAGGATGGTCAGTGTGATGGTACTGCTGGTAGCCACCAAAGCCACTATCTGTATACATCATGCCATTGTAGTGGAACGGCTGCTGCTGATGGTGTGGCTGGGGATGTACTGGGTGGTTCTGGTGCTGGCGGGGCTGGTAGAACACCTGGCTGTGCCTCCTGTTGCTTTCAGGCTGCTGCAGTGACTCCATGGAGCCAGAGGGCCGCTGGCGGTGATTAAAAGAGTTGCTGCGGCCACGTTCATGGGACTGCTGATGTTGGTTGTTCCTATAGTTATGTCTGTGACCCTGGCTTAAACCTTGCTCCAAGTCTCTGCTCCTGTGCTGGACTGATGGACTAGGCAATGGAGGAGTGACTTGGACAACTGCAGCAGCCATCTTTTCTCTAGATTGTGCTCCTTCTACCACCTGGGCTTCTCCTTCCTCTTCCTCTACAGCTTCTTTGGGCACCTTTAGCTCAATGACCTGCTGATCTGTGATAATGATGTGAGTACCGGGGCTCCATGAGTTGCGGTGCTTAGGGTTACTTCTGAAGGGGAAGCGCAGCTTGCGATCCTCTGGTGGTATAAAGCGATGTGGTCCGGTTTGCCGGCGGAGCTGCTTTGAGATCTCTTGTTGCTGAAGGCCCTTAAGGCGCAACTGCTCTTGACGCATCCAGCGCATTTGGCCTCGCTTTAGGGTTGAGTCATCTCCTGGACTTTGGCCCATTTGCAAATCTGCTTCCTCCACATCAGGTTTTTGTGGCACTGGAGGTTTTCCCTCAATTGGGCTTGGTGTTCTGGCTGCGCAAATAGGTGCGGCAACGCTGGGAGGCTTTTCCTGTCCCTCTGGGGTAATGAGCGGAAGGACCTTTTCCATTTTGACCATCTTGTTCCTGAGAGAACGGATCTCGTCGTCCTTCATATTATTCTGTTTCTTCACCTCGTGCAAGATGTCCTCAAGTTTATCAATGTGCACTTTTAGTTCATCCATAACAGCCCCTCCTGCTCGAGTCCCATTGGTGATGACGTCATCAATGCGCTCATCGCCAACTCCGACAGTGTCCCAAACATCCCGAGCCACTGCCCTCCACGAGTCCCGCTCGTTAGGGTCCTTCTTCATGTAGCTAGCACAAAGCTCCTTCATCTTAACAATAGCCAGAGCCTCGATTTCTTGCCTTGTTTGGCGGAAATCATTGAGCGCTACTTCATAGCAGATTTCTTTGACCGCCTGGATCTTCAGGTCAGAGATGGTCACCCATTTGGAGTCCTTGGTGATGCGGCGCCGCTGTGGAACTTGGTACATTTTAACGGGCTCTCTTATCTTCCCGCTGCTGGGTAATCCACACTTTCTCACGATAGACTGCAGCTTGCTGGGGGGCAGCTTTTCCCTCAAGGAAGTGATCAGTCTCCAGCTCTCCTCACAAGACCTCTTATCTGAGTCATCCCCACTATCAGAGTCTCCATCCTTAAGAAAACAAAACAGGACAAAAACCAAATGGTTCCCAAAAAAAGAGAAATTACAATGGGAAATCAAAGAGAAGATGAAAGGATGGCTTGAAAAAGAATGAATAATAAATAAATATGCAACAAGGGAGTTTTAACTCTGTCTCAAGTCTAAGAGCTTGAGCTAAGCTGTAGCTTAGGGGAACATTCAGAATGTTCAGCTTTAGGAAGATGACTATTTCACTGTAATAATAAAATGAATAATTCTGCATACATTGTAAGTAAACAAGATGTATGCCAACATGCAGTTTAATTTTCAGAATTATGTTCAAAATAAAGATAGAAAACCAAACAAATACAACAAACAGTGGCTTCCATTGACTTTCTTGTCAGTTTGCCTTTCTCTTATTTTCTCCAGTGAAAGTGGTAATATGGATATGAAGTGATGTCACCTTTAAAAAAATGTTTGTTCCCAATGTCGCATATTTATATTAAAAGTAAAGATTAAGCATTTCTATCATGGTTAGAAAGAAATATCAATAGAGGACAGTAGCTGATTGGAGCACTTCTGTATTGTTTTTTGATATTCCTCTTCTTTTATTTTTTTGGTTTGGATCCCAAAACATGCTACAGTGGCATGCAAGTAGATGGGCGTTTGAGCTTTCCCCCTTTAGTCCAGAAGGTTTGAGTGGCTTTAGTTTTAGCGGTGAGTTAGAAGACAGTGTTCTTGCAGTTGATCAGAAAGCCAGTAGAGAGAGCAGAGGCAGAAGTGAGTGTTAATCCACTACAAGAAAGATGTTAGTTGGAAAAAAATGCAGTTTCTCATTTTGTTTTTGTAGACAAAGCACATTACAGATCACAACCAGTTTGTAAAGATGATTCAGGTGTTGGGAATGATAGTGTATCCGAGGCTAGAATTGAATGTTACGTTGCTGGGAAGACTGAACCTGTAGTTCCGCACATAATACCACCAGAGTATAAAAGGTCTAAGATTCGCTTATTCAACTATGAGCTGTCATAACTCTGTTGTTGAGCTGTAACCTCAGTGTGCTACAAGGTGCCAGGTAAGGCTGGCAAAGTGTGGTAGCCAAAGAAGTCAATGAGAAACCACATTGTCACTATCGGTCAAAAAACTACAGCAGGAATTGTTATCACAATGCATTGTACATGTCAGCAACTGCATTGAAGAGATGGAACTCATAAACAGAGCAAGAAAACTAGAGTAGAAATCTAATCCAAGCAAATCAACAGCCACTTCAGCTCAATGGCAAACACTGCAACTTAGTCCAGAACCAGTACTTAGAGAGTTAAGAACACATGCTATTAACATGAACCATGCAAAAGCAGCATCAATTTATAAAAGACATGGGTGTGTGTTTCAGTACTGACCAATATTCAGTCAGTTCTCAATGAATTCTTAATCTTAGTATCAAATCAACTTTAGCTGCAAGTTGCTGTTTTGCAAGATTCAGATCCTCTACAGAAAACACAGGAGAAGGGGAAACTGGGATTTGGAAAGGGGAAAGATTTACAAGCTAAATTTTGCTCGATAAAATTGCTACAGACAAAGGATTTCAACTTAAGAAGGCAGGTAACCAGAAACCAGTCTCAAACCAGAAAAACTTCCATGCAAGGAGAACAGACATGCTTGAGGAGTAAAGGTGTGATTCTCCCACATACACACATCTCATAAGTGTCAGAGTATGAATTAGTACTAGTCAGAACCAAGTGAAACTATCATACAAAAACCAAAAAGTAGCTTTCCAATTGTAAAAGACATAACAAACCAATGCTTTAACTTTGAATTCCCCTTGTGAAGTTGCTTTATATTACTTTATAGCTGACGTGAAAAATCATCAAGACTATGGCCTAACATCTATTAGACACACTGAAGTTACTACTAACTAGTCAGCAACCTCTAAAATTGAAAATGACAGAAATCTGAATACTAGTCACAAAGTGCGTTGATTAAATACCAGCTTATTTGAACTCACCAGTCGCTGTTGCTCCAGAAGTTGGTCTGCTTCTTCCTTCTCCTTCTTGTACAAGATCTCCATCTCAGTGAGCCTACAGAAACGGGTTATATATATTGACATGATTGCACAATTAATGATACACTGTACACTCTAAATCACGACACCATTAGTAATTCACTGATATTAAACCGATAGATTTCGTACCTTTTCTCCATTTCCTGCTTCATGTCAATGCCCTGTTTTTCGAGAAGTTCTCTCTGAGCAAAGGTCCAATCCACAGGCTCCACTGGGGTTTCAGCAGATGGTGTCTTCTCCCTCTCAGCTCTGGCCTGTTCTGGGTGGTTGAACCGGAACACATGGTTCTTTCCCATAATGATACGGTTACCTGGAAGAAGATGGGGCAAACGTGGAGAGAATGAAGTTAAACAAGATATTACAAGCAACAGCAAACAGCTCTGACCTTTGTCTTCACCATATTTTGTATTTAAAGTAGAACATCCAAAGGCGTGTCCAAGCCCAAAAGAAAGACACTATAAATGGTTTTCTAGGGTTCTTTGGAAAGCAATAATCTCCTTTACCTCAGTCCACAAACATAATACAAATATTAAATCTACAGATTCCTTACATCTTTGGTTCTAAAATAGGATCTGTACCTGAACGAAGCTGGATTGCATTTACAACACGCTTGCCGTTGACGTAGGTTTCCGATCCCTCACAGGGTACCAGCATGACGACAACTTCAACAAAAACACATCAACAAATCATTAGTGACTCATTCTGAAATCATCTTTATACACGGTTAAAGACAAACATCTAATCCTTTGAATGTTTTGATTACTAGCAGTTAGGGGAATATGTTTTATTAGCAACAGAAAATGCACACATTTCATCTGCTGTGGAGGCATAGATTTGTTTTTCAGGATTCAAGATTTTTTATTGTCAAATGCACAACAATTACATTAAGCAGTCGCTGGCAGTGAAATGCTTGAGTCCTCTCTTTTCATTATAATTTCATGATCTCTTGGATTCATGAATGAAGATGTTCAATGAAGAAAACCCTAGCATGCAAAGTAAAAATATAGTGTCTCACCATTTCCATTGGCATTCCTCTCGCTGCGGAAGATGCAGTGCTCTTCCTTGATATGAGCACCACTTAAAACAATGTCCTGTCGTCTATCAGTGTCGGCCTGACCCACCCTGAAACAACCAAAGAGGCCATTTTGAGAGAGTAAACATTGTTCTCCCATTCTCTTGGCAGCCATTTCACAAAAAACTTGGTGTAAAATGGACTTGCATAAATGGAATCTTAAAACCATTACTTATGAGAGGGCAGTACTTCTAAAGCAATACACTATACTACAGACACTTCATCTGGAATTCTGTCATCCACTGTCATCCCCCTGGGGTGCGATTGTAACACAATACTCAAGGGGAACAGTCTGTAGAGGAGGCCAAAAGGACAAAGAGGGAAGGAAAGTAACTCTAGAAAGGGAAAAAAATGTGATAAGTGACAGACTAAGTCTTGTAAGGGTCGAAACGTTTTCTTGCTAAACATCAAAAGAGAATAAAATGTAAATAGAGTGTCTGGGAGGAATTTCAAACCTTTCCAAATCCTTTGCAACATCTCAGTGTCATAATTCAAGTTTCAGTTACCTTGTAATTCCATCTTTGATGTAGTAGAGCAGACACTCTGACATGAGAGGATCCTCGTTCAGGTTAACCAGATGTGGAGTCTACACATGAGACATGAGAGGTTGACAGTTCAGCACAAATACATCTGTAGGATTTCTCTTCTTTCATCAATATTCAGCAGGACAGCACTTAACAGGGTTAAGGAGGGAATAGTTTCATATTTTACATTGCTGATAACTAGGATCTGTGATACATGATCTCCTACATGAACATAGACAAAGAGTATCACACTGACACCTCTAGACTATTATACATCACAGAGCTAACAAACAATGCTAGCAGCTACTCCTCCAAATACCAACCTTTTTAGGGGAAAACACCCCGCTAAAGTCTGCATAGAGATCACAAGGTTTCTCAACAAATTGCTAACCCATGGAGCAGCAATGAGTGAAACAAGAGAAGAAGAAAGGATGACAAATGAGTGTGGACAAAAAGAAGGACCACGCAACAATTAAAGGTGGGGGGTGAAAACATGCCAAAAGAAGGATTCATTTCAAAGAGTGGAATCTTCTGAAACCTAAGCTGATCTAGTGACAGCTGGTGATTAAAAGATAACAGATCCCTCTCTCTCTCTCTGGTGCTATTATCTCTTCACAGACAAGTACATGCTAAGTCTACTGGTATTTAGGCTGCTGCTTCTACTGGAAGATACTGGAGAGTAGGAACAGTGATCAAAAATTTTAAAAACAGCAGATCCAGAACATTGACATAAATAACTTTTTAAATCACTACTAAATATTAACTGTCATTTATGGGGCTACAGCTAATGGAGGAAAGGGGCTTTATCTGCTGATTAAACAAACCTTCTTAATGGGAAAACAATCAAACTGCTCTTCAAATGGCGTTTCATGGCTAAGCTGAGTGTGTGAAGGAAGCAAATGACAAAGAGTGGAAATACAGACAGAATGATAAAGTGAACAGATGACAAAAAAAACAGTGACTGAACAGGGAGGGTTCTCATGGAAAAAAAGACAACAAGGAAAAAAAAGTCAGGAGGTGATGGTGGAAGGGTGTGCATCACCACAACCCATGGGGAATTTGACGTCAATGTCTGTGCCTGTGTCTGTTCTACCTTTTTAGGAGAGAAGACACCCAGAGTGCCTCCATCTTCGCGGATTGCAACACCCATCTCTGCAAGCAGGGCCTCCCTGTAGTGAGGACAAAACATCTGTTAACTCACAAATAATCATTAAAATGAAACGTCTTTACACAGCATGCTGCATATATTCTGACACTGTACATTGTTTCAAGCAAAGCCCTTTGTGTTGATAAGAGAAAGAAGTTGAGAAGTCATGTTTAACAAAAAAGAAAGGGATTGGTTGGTACAGAGAATGGCACCATAGAGACTTGATGGACAGACAGTAACACGGTTGATGTCTTCAACTACAGACGAGTGGATAAGGGGCAGAATGGATGTTAGAAGAGGGATTGTGCAGCGGAGTGTGACAGCAGGGAAGTGAAAAGGAAATGGACAGAATGACTGATGAGGAAAGAGACATATAGGTGAAGAAAATTAGACAGACGGCACTGAGGTGTGAAAAGAAGGACAGGACTATGGCGGGGGTGTCCAACACTGACAGATTAGTTTTAAGGAGGGGTGGAGGCCCATGTAGGACACACATCTCCCTCCTCAAGAGATGGAGATGGACATAAACAGACATTGCCTGCCAATACTGACCTCTCCATGCGGATCGCCTCAGTCTTTCTCAGTTTCTCTTCCCAGGTTTCATTGAGCTCTGCAATGATCTTCTCCGATTCCTAAGCACAAGAGGCAGACTGTGAGTAAACACAGGCAGTGTGAAGTGATACTGACAGTTATGAGCGGTGTATTCGAATTGTGATCAGAAGCCACCCGGTCTTGATTCTTTAGATTTAGAAACCTTTGGATCAGGGTGAAAATCAGGACAGTGTTATTACAGTGGAAACAGCTTATTCACTTTAAGCAGTTGATTTCTATAAACATGCCTAGCTTCTGTATGACAGTCCCGGAGCTTCACGTTGCGCACTTGTGTTAACAGTTTCATTGTAAACACACATGTAAACTCAAACTGGATAAAAACCATAGAATTTTAATTGTTATTTTTTTCAAAATATCCGTAGTACAGCCCCAAATCCAGCTCTTCATCTTTGAAAAGCAGTGAGGTAATGGATATTATCCAGATATTGACATTCTGTAATATTTGTTAATAATGCAGTATATAGTTATTTTCATTGCTTAGCATAAAAGTGAATGTTTATGTTGTGTATTACTGACACCGCTGTTTTTATTCCTATAAAACGTAACCTTCTGGACACGGCTGAGACACCTTTGGACTGTGAATATTATGGGCCTCACTTTATAAAGCCAAAGGGACTGGATCTATTTTGGTCGAATTTCCTCCGTATCTGCGTTGGTGCTTGACGTCACTGGATGACAGACAGACTGGGCACCATGGTTGCCATGGACACTGCAGCTCCTCATGGCCGGTTGGTACGATCCTATGTGCTCTCTTATCAGCAGAGTGAGAGTTGTACTGCATGTGTGAGAGGCATTAAGCTCTGAGGCCACATGAGGACTTAAAGGCAAAATGTTTTGTTCTTAAATGCTTTGTGTGAACTAAAAATACCTTTTTGACATTAAAGTATATGAGCATTTTAATGTCGCTTTCGGGTTAATTCCTTACCCGTGTCATATAGCCTTTTTATGTGTATAAAGGATCAGATTATTTTAAATGCCAAACTCTGCTGCAAAGGAAGACTGAAGAGCCTGAAACACCTCATTTGTATTTCTGTTAAAGTATCTACTTGCTGGTTTGAATTGATAATGCAGAAGCAACGCCATTGTTACCATGGCTACAGCAGCTTCAATATATTCCCATATTTCACAATTTTGGAAATATTTTCCTTTTACTGCTACACTCCCAATCTACAGAGGACATAGGAAAAAGAAAGAAAAAAAGAAAACTCTACTGTTTTTTATTCAAGGTAAGAAAACTGAATTGTTGGCAGAGTGGGCAGATAACTGTGGGACGCCTCTTCTCTCCTAACTAGACACACATCCGTGTAACTTGAAGACTGCTGAAGACATACACAGGCCTGGTTTACCTTCAGTCTTTCAATGGCTTCCTCTCCTCCAGGTGTGGACATGATGCGCTCCTGGATGCTGGTGACCGACTGCAGGCCCCCCTGGCCGCACAGTGAGCCAGAGGATGGAGAGGCTGTCAGGGAACCAATAGGGGCTGTGGAGAAATGGCCAGGGCGTTGATTCTCTGATGCTACCAAGTATCTATTCTTATTGTTCTGAAAGTCTTTCAGGTCTGAGCCAACACCAAGAGAGAGAGAGAGAGGGAGAAGAACACAGAAAGAAGTGGAAATGATAGGGGGGAATAAACCACATAAAATGAAGGAAACCAAATACCAAACAGGAAGAGAGAGAAGAGGTTGGAAAAAAGAAAGGACAGAGGGGGGGAGAGACCAATGTGAGACACACATTTTATAGGTCCAACAGTTAAGACAAACACCCAGCATAATGGACAGCTACTGGCAGCAGCAGTTCTCACTCCAGGTTGTTTTCAACAGCTTTCTCCAACCCTTCCAACTTCCAGAGAAAATGCATTACATATCAGCTTGAACTCCATTAGAGAGGTTTCATGAGGCTGTTTAATGAGGGTTAGAGTTAAAGTGCAGAGGAATTTACTCAGTGCACAATATTTCTAGTGTGTATGATTATATGAAGGAGTAAAATGTCCCTTTGTTTTTATTTGTATTGTAATCTGACTGAAAAGTCAGAGTGAGAGCTGCTTTCAGTGCATCAACTTAATGATGGGAGAAACTTAGAGGCAACGAGAGGGTCCAGAGGGAGGACAGACGAGAATCGGAGACACACACTGCCAAAGTTCAGCCCGCATTCGAGTAGTTTGATGAACCGCACACACACACACGCATGCACTCACACACCCACAGCAGTCTCACTAAAGGTCAGGCAGCTCGTGTCAATATAATGGCTTCAAGGACCTTTGAGGTAACTCAGTCTGTGCACTTAAAGAAGCCAAAATAGAGCAAATGGCCATTAAACATAACGTTTAAATAGTTTGGCAGGTGCTGACATTTTGGATGTAAGAATGCAGAAAGCTGACAATGGAAATATGAGCTTTTCAATATTCCAGAAAATGAAGGAACTTAAAGATACCGAAGTATTGAGTTAATCAAGTTAACTAAGGCATAAAGGGACACGAGGAGCTAAATGTTTGATCTCACTCTGCACATTGAGTACAGAACATTAGCGCTAAAGGGCATGAGGGAAGATGTGTTAGGGATATTTGAGAAAACAGAGCAGAGGCTGCAAACTAACTATTCAAAGCTTACTATTACAAAACATCAAGCTAGTCTATTCTGTATAACTACACCTCCTGTGTAGCTACTTAGAAATTCAAAAATCATGCACCTTTCCATCGGTAGCTCAGAGCCTCAGTATGAGAACTGAGAAGAGCCATTCTTAAGCTTTGAGCAATGTCACCTGTAGTGGACGATTAGTAGCAGAGGAGAAAATAAAAAGCAGAAAGATCCATAACATGAGAAGAAGCTTGAGTCAAAGGGCTGACATAGTGTGACAATTATGCAGATGTGTTGGGGTTGGGGAAGACATACTAGCAAGTCTAGAGGTAATGTTTTTTAAAAGGGTCTAGATCAAGAGTAACATGGACTTGAGGCTGCAAATAGCTGCCTCACCCCCATCATTCTTCAAGGAACAGAAACACAAGCGCAAAGCATGCTAGCCTAGTTGCATGCTAACCACTGCCAGCTCAGCACACCTACAGGAGGAGCCTTGCATTTCTAAGGTTCCTTCTATAAAGCTTTTGTGTTGTAAGCACTGACATGCAAAGCTTGTAGCAGATCTCATATTCAGGTTATGGGGGGGGGGGGGGCATAGGCAATGTCAGCTATTGTTTAATAGAGCAACTAGTGATAGACAAGGCATGACTAGCACACATATACACACATTTGATTCCACTTCCCGGGCAATCATCCCCCATAGGATCAACTGAGGGGAAGCAGGAGAAGATGAGAAGGGTCAGAGGTCAGCACCAGTAGAATGAGAGGAAACGGTTACAGACATTTCTTAAAGAAGGCTTGATGATAACACGGATGGGGAGAAAATGCCATTGAACGACTTGTTTAGTGCCACATCATTTGGCGTGATCTAACAGGCAGTCGCTTATGGGCAGGAAATTTATCAATCCCAGATATTAGACGTTATTAATGGGTATATTATGTCTCCATTACTCTTGTGTACGGCCAATGAAGTGTGCAATTTTAATGTAGCTTTAAATTACCAGTTGTGTCATCATTCAAAATCAGCCAAATATGACGGTATACATTTTAATTAAATTATTTAGTATTTGCTTATGTGTAGTAAAAAACCTTAAATGTTGTTGCATTTATTGTTATACATATGACACATAGTACAAAATGTCAGTGTTTTTAGATTTGCATAGCAATGGAGACAAAGCTGCATGGCTGAAAGCTATTAGACAGTGATGAAGACAGAAAATGTTGCCGACTCGTGTTGGGCCTAAGAGAAAGGGTAGGTGCCCTGGGCTGCAGATCATGTCTAGATGTGGCAGAATAAGACTCACTGTCCAGGATGTCTCCCAGGCCCTGGGCGCGGAGCAGCTCCTTCAGTCGAGTCACTTCATCCTTCAGATCACGCACCAGCTTGTTGTTGGGATCCTCATTGATGACAGCATTGCACTTGATGTTCTTGGCTCGGTCGGCATAGCTAAAAAAATAGAACTTATTTAGCTTGAAAAATCTAAATAAACGGGAATGCAAATGATTACTTAGAATTCTTTAGCTGTATCTACAGCATTTCCTGAATGGGGAGCTTTACCGGAGTGTGCTGAGAGTTTCGTCATAGTTGATATCTGCAGGACTGAGGGCGGCTACCATAGCTGTTCTGGAGTTTCCACCTAATAACAAAGATCAGCAGAGAGGTCAACTCTATGACAATGTCAGTAAAGCCATTTTTCTCTAACAGATCAGTTTGTTGCAAACACAACATGTTTTCCATTGCACTGTAAATTTAAAATGCTAAGAATGAAATAAAACACTACGTAAGCAAAGTGAATGCTAAGAACTAATTGCACTAATGTAAGACTTCACTCTCATAAGCCCTCACTGCCATGAACCACATGTGCCAGCTAAGATTGAAGATACCCTGGAAACCTCTCCTCCACATGTCAGAGCTAAAGAGAAATGTGTGCTCTTCTAGTTTGATTAAAATACAGTCTGCTGACTGTGCTCTTCTTAAATAGGCTCAGAGTAACGTACACTAGCTCCAGTAATCCTTTCTTGCCCTTAGTGCCTATCATGGGATACAGATGGTAAACATTTTCTTTCTGTCCAGGGTACTTACTAACAAACATTCCATAATTTGCCACAAGGTAAATTATGTTTATCAGCTGATATTAGTAGTCATACCCAGATTCTCCCTCAGCAGCCATGTCAGAACAGAGTCTCTGTAAGGGATGAAGTCACTCTTCTTCTTCTTCTTGCTCTGCAGTAAACAAAACATTAATTTGGCTGATGGAAAACCAACCGACAATGGATGTAAGTCTTTCTATCTAGAAATTGAATATTAGGGATGGTAATAAAGACTGAACTATATGACAAATCCCTCATGTAATAGACAAGTGAACTGGTCAAATGAGTACAGGCCCGTTTGACACACTTTTGCTATTGTGAAAGGGTTTTATTGTGCATGGTGCCAAATAGCACAGCACTTAAGGTGAAATAATGGTATTCCAAGAAAGTGCGTGGTAACTTCAACATTGTTCATAGCAAAAGGCTGTCAAATCTGCCTCATGGGAGGTAGAAGAGGTTAGTGGTTGAGCTGTCAAACGGTTTACCTTGGTGGTACAGTTATCCTGCGTAAGCAAGCATTTACAAGGGCAAGAGAAGAGAAAAGCAGACATTACAGCATGCCAGGCTGATAAACAAATTCCATGAGAGGACAGGGTCAGATTGTAGAGGGTAGAGATAGGCAGAAGAGGAGGAGGAGGTGAAAGAAAGAAATAGAAAGAGAAATAGAAATAGACATAAAATACTCACCACTTCAGCCAAGGCAGAGATTACCTTCCCTAACGTGGTGAGAGATTTGTTGATGTTTGCTCCCTCCTGCAAACATGGACGAAAAAATATTATTCAAGAGCCCTTGAGGTGATACTGTAGTTAACGGTTTGTTAATGCAACCGCTGGGTGATGACTGCAGTCTTACCTTTAGCCTGGTGCCTGTAGCTCCAGTGGAATCTGCTCGTTCGCTACCCGCCAAGTCTACCAGACTAATTTTACTGACCTGAAGGGAGGGAGTGAATGTATTTTAGATGCTTATAAATAATGCACATTTGAATTATAACAAACTGAGAGAGGAACTCAGGGAATATTACTGAAACAAGGACTGCAAAAAATACCTAACATAAGCTTTTTACTAAACCATCCAAAATGTCTGAAAGGAAGTGAAAACCATTATTGTCAAGAGATGCAGCCCGGCAGAAAATCGGATAGTGTGGCTAAATACAATGGGCATTGTGTGTACAGTAACACAGTGGTCTTTGTCTCTCTGCAGTCAAAGGAAATGCCAAAAGTCCAATCTAAAATAGCTCGCTTCTTTCCTTCTGCAATCAGCACGACTTGGTGAACCACAGGAGAAATCTTAGCCAACATCAAATAAGCAAACTGAAAACTAAGCTGTGAGTAAATTAACCTGCCTACAGTGTGGGATCAGAGTGTTAAGTTATAAACATGGTTGTATGTGAATAGTTCAAGATATACATTTAAGAATCAGAAGGTGTCTGTCTCTCCAGTTTCCTCTGACCTTTTCTGTGGAGAGGTCTGTCTCACTATCGTGTTTCTTCTGTGTGAAGACGATGGTGAAAACAGCGTGGGACCTGCTGCTGGTTTCATTCATGTTGGTGGCGGCCACAGTTCTGAAGATTATAACATATGACCACAGTTAGTTAGGGAAATATAAAATGCATGAGGATGTAACAAACTGAGCTTTTATAATTATTCAGAATTATTAACGCTAAATTCTTAGTCTTGGCTATTACTGGAGTTATCATCCCTGGATTTGACGCCTATTAGGGTGAATTGAGTCTATGGGATTACTTTGCGTGGCGGAGGTGGATAATACTGTGAGGACACCAAACTCAAATGCACAAAGCTCGCTCAGCGGAACAGTCACAGGGGAGATACAGGCTTTACATGCCATGTTCTAGAAATAAGCCTTCTGAGTCAGCACAGGAAGATTAAGGCAGGGTGTACTCCTCCCCACAGGAGCTCTCATGACTTACAAATATAAATTACATCCACTCAAGCTTTTACACCTATTTCACTGAGAATGGCTCACTACCTGCAATTCAAATCTCAGCCATCCTGGGCGAGCTTGAGATGCTGTTTTATTTAAATTTGAAAAATATAGGGACGAGTCTGGAAGTCCTCTAAATCAAAATGATAGCTGACTTTATTATTATTCCCCTTAATTAAAATCACCTGGCCTTGTTGCCTGCATCCATCAGGTCAGCGATGTCTGTGTAGGAGGTGACGGCTAGCTTGGACAGGTCCTCCACGTAGGGGCCAAGCAGAGGGTGTTCTCGCACCCGTAAGTTCCCTTTGTTTTTGGGATTGAGCAAGTCTCGTACCCGTTCACAGTAGATCTCCATGTAACTGACCTAGAAAAGATTCAAAAAAAGTTTCAAAATTATCTGTTCAGGTGACCCATGGCAACGATACAAAGCAGTAACACAAGGCTGAATAGCATAAAATAAGGACATTTCTCACTTGTTCTTATTCCAACAGCATATCTACAATAGAATCCCATACACATGAATAAACAAGATAGTCCGAAGAAACATGTTGAGGAAACTCAGCACCTTTGTCCCTTCAGCCGAAATTTGATTGATGTCTGAGCTTTACCAGTGGTTTAATCTCATGCACTGACTCGACTAAAGGAGATTACAGGGAGTAAAACAGTCTGGGACTCACCTCCACTGAGTAAGAGAGCTCTTCTTTGTTGTTGCTGTCATTGATTTTATCAAATAGATCTTCACAAAGCTGTGGGGCACAAAAGAAGACAGGTTAGTGCAAATTGAGAGCAAGTGGAGAGGTGAGAGGCAGGGACATTAGGGAGGAGATCTGCGAACCATATAAACAAAAACAAGATCTGTACAGATCACATTTTGTAATTAATTCTTATTAATTAATCGATAATTATAAAGTTTCCATATAAGTGGAGCTTCAGATTTAATATTTTGTTTGGTTTACTGGCAGACTGTTATGTGTGCTTTATAAAAAGTGACTGAGAATATGACTCAGATCATCGTCCAATCATCTAAGTGAACAAGACTAATAAACACTACAGACTACAAGACAGAAGGCTACTTTAAATTGACCTAAAATACAGAGATCAAATTGAGGGTCTGAATCTCTTTGATGCGATTCAGTAAATCAAAAAGTTGTGTTGTAGAACAAACCATGGGAATGATTCCTTCCTGGCCCTCCTCCTGCTTGCCCATCATTGTGTAGGATTTGCCAGATCCTGTCTGGCCATAAGCAAAGATGCAAACATTGTAGCCCTCAAAAGCGTGCTGCAGCATTTCTTTGCCAATATCGTTGAACACGCGGTTCTGTGACGCAAAGCTGGGGTCTTCGGGCTGTATGAAAGACAGAGAGGTTACTTATAGATCAATTTATGGTATTTCACACAGAGACACTCTCATTTGTTGTTATACTGGGCAGGGGAAAAGAGAAAATGTAGTCACCGTAGTGTGTGACCAGTAGGAGTAATCGAAACTGAACGTCTTTGCTGGTTCCTTTGGGGCTTTGGGGTTGAGAATAGCTGCGGACAAGGGACAACATTAGATTTGAGGTTGATAACATCTAACAATTACTCTTGTAGTTGTTCTTTGTTTGTTCTAATGTTTCATTTAAATCATCCTCAAGTTTAATTTATTTATTGTAAGTCATCTACAGGTTTTCCTTCCACCACAATTAAATATCTTCCAAAAGTAGCATCGGGGCTGTCAGTCTGGATTATAGCATCTTTAAACAAACAAGTCACCGAAACTGAAGTTTGTCTCCTGGGCTTGTGATGCTTTATAAAGCTCACAGCAGCTGACCTTGTTATCCTTTTATTTTTTGCAAATTCCCTTTCTCTTGCTTGACAATTTGCTTTTATTACTCATAGCCTAGTTACTTGATGAAAGGTCAATAACAGAAAACAAACCTCCCATTCATGCATTTCTTAAATATTAATAACACATTTTAGTTCCTCAATCAGAGCAACAACTGTGATGCCAACTGCAACTGCTGTGTCAAGTTTTACCAAACACAGCATCTTTATCCAGCGTCTTATTTATTATGAGCATTGACAACACACAAATTACCAAGAAAGGAGATTTTGAGGAGTAATACAACGGCCTCGTACAAATGCAACACCTTTCCCTGATTATCTGCAATAGGGACGATGACACAATATTTCTTCACCATTCCCTATAGGGCAACACAGACATTTCTTAATGAGCAAGAATCTGCAGCCATGCCTGGCATGTCATGCCTGTCATCAATACTTGCTGGTACCCTGGGAATAGTGTTGAGGTTTTCCACACCATGCACTGGATATGTGACGTATGAGAGAGGAGGATGAGAATGAGAATTCTCTCTAGGATATTTATAGATAGTTCTAGTATAATCCATCCTTAACCAAGCTGTTATTGACCAAAGCTGCTTCGTCTCAGGGCACATGGGGAGAGTTTGCTCAAGAGTTAGCTAAAAAAAAAAATAATGGGGGGGCGCGCTCAAGGGCATAACGACAATACAAACAGTGGACAGCACAGAGGAAAGGCAGGGCCAAAGTAAAACCGTGCATCTGCATTTGAAGCTAGAACAATACAATTTGTATATAGAGCATTTTCACTTGAAGCAAATCTCAAGAGGCAGACACAAAGCAGCCATTACCTTTGTATCATGCTAATTCTGTACTCTGCTAATGGGCAAATTAAAAGCCAGGTCGGCCTGCTCCACATGAGGGTGCTTGAGTGGCTTTTGCATCAAGATGTCCCGGGCTGAGTGCCTTGTGCGTTCAGAGGATTTCAGCACACTTATCAATAATGCAGGAGATGTGGAGAGACAGGGATTGCATATCGCCCTCCATGGGTCACATGCTGAAAGAAAAGCACAGCGTGTCCTCACACAGCAGAGCACTAGCTGCTCCATGCTAAATATGTGATGATTATACCAACTCTCATTGTAATGAAACTCTGTTAGCGACAACCTGGAACAGGTCAAAACAATGCATTTTTTGGATCCCTTCTAGAAACAGACCTATAACAGGTTAAGGTGCACATGCGGAGCAGCAGCTTCCATAATGGGCACTGGAAGAAGATACAGCAAGACAGGTGGCTATATAAAGCCCAATTTCACCTTTGACCTGCCTCCAAAGGGAAATTGGAGCCAGGGCGTGAAGAAATGAAGGGGGATTTACGTTACCAGAGACCCTCTATTCTCATTTCCAGGAATAATCTACTATGGCTATTAATGAAGGGGCAGCCTAAGCTCTGATTCACTGTCAATCAGGCAACTTAGCAATAAAAACAGAAAGATGATGAGACAGTGCCACATGTGAGGGATTCAGACGGCCCAGTGGACTGACCGTGACAAACTGGCTTTACTGGGAATCACAGCTGTGTGCAGGCAAGACAGGATGTAAGCTTTCTAATCTCAGAGTCTGTCCATTTCCCCTGTTTGGCCGAGGGCTGACGTCAGAGACGGGGGCTGGATGTGATGATGTATCTAGAAACATCAACTACATGGTGAAAGCAAGTGGGAGACTGCTAAACTACTAAAGGTGAATCATGCTCACGACGTGCCACGCTCGTCTCATTCACACGCCCACTCGATTGCTCTCATAACAGACAGCTGCTTCACCCATGTCATCCTTTCAGTGGATCGCACGAGCCTATAAAAAGGTGTAAAAGCAACGATGCACACCAATTTTCCTTTCAACTTAAGAACCAGCACCTTTTATAAATAAATCCTGCTATATTGCCATTGAGAAGAACCCTGATATGAAAACATGTAAATAAAGAAGCACTTCATTTGAACACTGAAGCACAGATAATATTAGTCTCACGCACACAGGTGTCAATGAGGAATTCCTCTGTTCTCCATTTATAGTAATTATTCCCACCAGACCAGTCACATCCTGCACGTAAAATGGCAGACGCATTCTGCTGCCTAATAAACAACGTCATCACTCCGTCTTTCTCGACCATGGTAACAGGTATAGGGACAGATTGTGGTTGCCATAACAACCTCAACTTGGCACAGGAGGGGAGGATGCGGCACACTGCGTTCTGTTCTCTCTTGCCTCAAGCATCCCCCATTACTGTGGATATATTAACTATTTATCAACGAGTAATTTCAGGATTCAAATCCTTCGAAAATGCTTTAATACACATTAAGGCACAGTGTGAAAAGCTTTAGGATTTGTAACTAAGACATTAAGCTACTTATCATGTCAGACTCCACAGGCAATAACAGAAACGACCTTTTCAATAAGTTTGGATGGAAAATTTAAGAACACGAATATTGTCACGAAGCACAAAAGACAAACACTTTGTTTAAAACAATTAAAGAGTGAGTGAGGGTATGCATTTATTCCCTGCATATCACAAAGCTGAAGATAGTTTTCTCCATTCGCTGGCTGTGGTTCCATGGTCAGTTATCTTATGCAAAAGCACCAAATATTATCTTCAAAAAAACATTATCAGCAATAGAGCAACATACTGGACTGTTTTACTTAGCATCTTTTTATCTAAATAACATCACTCAGCTGGTTATAAACGGCAGACATTTTGTACTCCAGCGTTCAACATGGGGCCTATAATCCGGTCAGGAAAGCAAAGACAACTCTCAATAATTAGGATGTTAGGAGGTCTCAGAGCACCAGATGGGGCCTACAAACTAGCCCCCGTTCACCTGAGACAAGCTGGGAAGCAGAGTGTAAAATGGCTGAGCATCCTCTCTCTTCCAGTAACTCGCATAGAACCTGATAAGCACTGATCGATGCCTGTCCGTGATTGCAGGAAGGCCGTGCAGAGCCTAAATAGATGCATGCATGAAATGCAAAGGGAAACAAGTGGATGAACTACCGAGGCACTCAGAGAAACTATAGAATCATAATTACCCATGTTTGCTTCTATTAGCCAGACTGAGGAATTTGAATGGCTTTCCCCAGGGTCTGTATGTATATTGGCAGCAGTGTGATGTAACAGCTGATTTCTGAAGACTACTATTGCATCTATTCCCTTACAGGGCTGCCATTTTCTAATCAACGCGCACTAACACTAACAAACCGCTCCAATGATGTTTCTCATTTCTTATGGAATTATGGGACGATAGGATATCAGATTCCTTTAAAGGCAGTTGCCAAATGCTGTCGTACATTAGTAACGAAACATTTAAAGAGGTTACAATTTACCATATTTTCAAAGAAAAATAATTATCAAATGTGTTGTACTATGCAGGTCAAACCGTGGGTTAGCTTTATGCTACCACGTTGTCAAGGTAGAATCTGACATTGCAGCTCTACTGCTGAGTAGATCCATACAACATTACAACTGCACACCTGTGTCACAGTTTGTGCACGCATGGTGAGGCAAAGCAGTTGCTGAAATAATCAGATGGTTTCGGCGTTAATGCCACATCAACGCTAACATGGGTGAAACGAGTGGATGGGGCACATGCTGGGGTGGCCAGAGCAACGCTCTGCATGCTGTTTCCAGTGTCTTCAGCAGAGAGAGTGTGATGGCTTGGTTGCCAGGGCTGCGGCCCAGGTGACAGAGTTGTCATTGGATGAAGCTCAAAGCTGCAGGCTAAAAGTAGTGTCTGAGCACTGCTGTGCACATTTGACAAACAGCTGAGCTCGTCGCAGCCACAACACAGGACATACAACATATCCAAAACAGAAACCACCATGTGGTATCTTCATTAGCCCCCTGGAAAGAGTGCACTTTCACGTCTGGTCAGGGAGATGCCTCTGGGACTTTAATTTAAAATAAAAATCCACACAGCAATTCAATACTCATCCTGCTGCCAAAAAAATATTGAAACCTTCAGGGCGGGTAGATGGGTTTGTCTAGCCAGGAGACGCGACCTTTCACACCAGAATCCATTCCCTCGTCACTGACTAAGACAAATTACAACTAACATTCTGTTAATGTTAACATCATGTGTTTTAATATCGTCAGATGGCTCAATTGAAGAAACTGTAGGGTAGGCACTAAGTTTGTCCTAATGAATTCTCAGTTTCTACTCAGAAGGCTGTACACGTAATTTTCTCCTTCTACTGCAAGAGTAGAGGTGGGAGGGAAGCAGGAAGACACCAGAACAATGCTCTGAATGCAGGGTATTGCAGTTGACAACAGACCCTGCAAAACACATTAGGTAATCTGTGATGACAAGGCTTCATGTGCACCGTCCCCTCTATCACAATGCCGCTTTTCACAATGTGTCCCCCCCGACACACACTTTAGAAACAGTGTACACTTCCTTTATTTAAACAAAAAAAAGGAACTTAAAACTTTTTGTTGGAAAGGGACTCCAGTCAGCTCAATGTAAACTGTGCAGTAATAACAAATAGCCGATTGCAAACCAAGAAACCAGCTTATTGAAAGAAATCCAGTTTGGGCAGTAAATCAGAATATATGATGTATGCACTGCAAAACAACGCCCATCTTTACTAGCAGTAATCAAATTTAATCAGAAGCACCATTTACATGCATCTACAATACATTCCTGTACATTAGGATTACTCTTAATTTGTCTTCTACCCGGAAAATCAATGGTTTGTTCAGAATTCTCGAAAACCCTTGAACTTTTACACGCAAAATTAAAGAAAGAATGTGATGCATTAAAATGATGCGTTGTGTTTCCTGTCCAGCGAAAAAAGCAGTGGGCCAGGGTGCAGTCCTGGCCTATGTGCCAGCTGTTCCAGCTCTGCCTACTGTCTATTTATACAGCAGCAGATGGTGGCTAGTGCTTCACATGCCGACAGACTGTCAGTGACAGGAAGGAATGGACAGATTTCAGCCGCCCAAACCTTTCCGCCAAACTCAAAGCCAAACCATACATTGATCCAAGCCCACAGACACTGATAGCTAGCAAGTCAGCGACTGCCTTTGATATAAGCAGCTCGCGCTGACTCACTGGGTTCATAATAACAAAGACGTTTCTAGAAGCCACCAGACAGAGGAAACATGCTAAGCCAGCAGGGCTCCATTCAGAAGCTGAACAAACAGAACTACAACAAAGAGAGAGATTTCAGGCAGTCTCTCAGGGGCATGACATGGATGGTTAAACCCACAAGGCATAAAATCTGAGAGGAGATAAATATCCAAATGCAAGCCGTGGATGCAAGTGTAATGTTCCATGTGTCGAACCAAATTCTGGACGTGTCTACAAACTTGTCAAATGAAAATATTTGTTGTTTGGACCTTAATGCTAAAATAATGAAAAAAGATTGAGTGAGGGTATGCATTTATTCCCTGCATATCACAAAGGAGTTTTCAGCTGTTGTCACAGCTCATAGAGGTGACTTACTCATCATCAGTCAGGTCTAAGGAGGATATTCTCCTCTTTGCAGGTGCTGCTTCAAAGGTCTTTCCCAAACACATCCTGTGTCATGGAAAGCTAAAGCAATACAACCTCAATTTTAAATGAGTCTGTCATTTTCCAGTTAATAATAGCACTAGCGTATATACGAAGAAAATATACATCGCAAACTTTCTCAAGTTACACTTTTAACAATGAACTTTAGCGAGCTGGCTCTGCATGTGATTCAAGAAACAATGATGATGCATTTCTTATGTCTAAATATTTTATATCGCAATGTGGAAAACATTTTTATTCTCAGGTCCAATTTGTTTATCAACATTATGGGTAATAGTAGTAATAAATGATATTACACAAATAATATGCCATAGTAGTGCAGCTTCTCTGCCACAAGAGAGATGCTGATTTAAACAATCTATGACTTTATAATTCATGCCTAGTACTAAAAAGTTTTCCAAATAGTAGCCATTGCTGCCCATGTTTACATTTAGATCATATATAATGTATTTATCTAAGTGAAAGCAATGATAGGGAAAATAGACATTTGCATTAAAATATTCATCTGTTCTTCCAAAGATTTTCCAAATTAGTTTGAAACCTTGGATCCTGATTAAACACGGCCTGAAATTTGTTACAAAACAGCATCATATGATCTAGGCTGAATGGCCTGAGTGTTGACAACATTGCAGACCGAGCTGTACAAGGGAAATACAGAGCCCCTTACATTCAGTGCTCACAAAAGGCACCCATTTTACAGAGCAGTGACCTGGATTTCCTCAACTAGCCTCTGCTCAGAGACTGAGGTCTCGCTTTAAATGCTTTGTGGCTTTATGTAAGCACCATGACATCAACTCTGGCACATGGATCTGTGAAAATCTTGCATCTTTTTGTTTCACCCATGTCTTTAAAATAAAAAAAAGGATCAAGACAAGCTGCATCACTCATTTGACACGTTCTGTGAAGTCAGAAAACATTAAGGATGAGCACTGAGTGATGCCTCAAGCAAATGTCAGATGACTAACACCTTTTATCCAGGGTTTTCTCTGTGGATAACAAACGTGACGCATGAAATTCTGTGTACCTATGTGTGCAGTTGTCCGTATGTATCAATGTGTATGCGTGTGTACTACTGATTTTAGTATTCTGCAGTAGCACGAGACAATTTTTTGAGAGGCAGATGAATCCAGAAGCCTCTTGTCTGTCAGTTTAACATGTTTCTCAAAGTGAAATCATGTCCACCACCAAGGTCCCCGTGCCTGGACTGCAAAAGCTTTCCAGTTTGCGTCTGAATTCAGCCCTCAGACTGTGGGAGGAAACCAAACAATGGCGTCTAGAAAGAGAGCTGTGTCGGTGAGGGCACAAACACTAAGGAAGCACAACACTAACTCTCCAGAATGCGGGAAGGTCCAGCCATTTCAGCCGACTCAGGCAACAAACCAAAGAGTAGGTACGAGGAGCGAGCCAGGAGTGTCACAACTTTAGAACAAACACACCATTATCTGCTTTTTAGCAGTTTTCTAAAAGTGAAGCCAAAGCACCTCGAATACTCCCATGGTGGCTGGCTATAGTATAGATTACCAAACACGCCTCATCCATGTTAGTGGATGGGACATGGACCAAATGGAACAGTCTATGTAGACGTCAATTTTACGACGATGGTTTCTGTAATTGTACGTTGTTCATAACACACTGATGTATGTTCAAGTGCACCGTTTTCCCGAAGGTTTGGTTGTTGTTACTTCTATGATGCTACACAAAAGGGCAAAAACATTGTGTGTATCCCCCCCGATCTCTACAGTTCAGCCTCTGGTTTCAAATGACAATGTAGCCACAATATGTCAGAATCTGTATGCAGGATATTTGGCTTCGTTTTTGGAGCGATGTTACATCCACCTTTATATACAAACTATGATATATATGAGCTCAATATTATTAATGTTGTTGTTATTTTGATAGTAATTGCCAACATCAAGGACAGAATTGATGTGATGCTTGAGAATATACAGACAAACACAAGTTCTTATTTCCTTGTTCGCTGGTCTAAAAAAAAAAATCAGGTAGTGCTCACTTTGTCTACAGACAATCGCTTAAACCCTTTCAGCTGTATAATGCCTCTGACACACCAGGATTTCAGTATTTGTCTAAACTGCTTTTCACCAGATTAATTGTGTTGTTCCACCTTGTTACGTGAGGGAGGGTGGCTGGTTTGCCTCTTATCTCTGGCAGTTACAAACATTAATGGATTTGTTTGGTCTGCAGCCCAGCATCCAATCGAGCGGAGGCCTCTATAGGAACGGCTCCCTGACAGCATCAATATCAGGCGGTTTTCTGAAGGGACCATGCTGCAAAACAAGATATTTAATTTGGGCATGATATTTGGATTTTTGCCATTTCAGATTCCCTTGCAATAATTTCTTTATTTAACAATATCGACATTTAAACCTACAAAAAAATCCAGAAACAATTGAGATAGTGTTTAAAATAACAAAAACTATATCATACCATTGGTTTGCATTATTTTAATCAGAAAGGGTTTGGCTTTTGTGGAGACACAAAATGCAAGATAATGATGTTGAATTGACAGACAGAGGAATTGTAGCTTTAATTTTTTTGGTATTAATTCGATGCACTTCTCAGGCACAATCATTATGACTAGAATCTCATCATCTGTAGCCAGGCGAGTGTATGTGGTTGCCACCTCACGCTTTCTTGCACGTGAATGTTGCTCATGCACGACTTTCACTGTCTCTGCTGCTGTGGCAGCGTTCACATGCCCCCTCCCCCTCTCGACTCAGCTCAGATCGTCTCCTCTCCTCCAATATCCCTTTCTGCAGATGACTCAAACAGTTTCCACTTAGACCCATTACAGGTTGGATCGCAGAAGGGGTCAAAAACAATGGGTTTAATTTAGCAAAGCTGATGAATGGGAAGACATTTAATGAAATAAGATGAGCACTGAAAGGCAACTGCATGCCAATCACTTTTGCAAGTATGTTATGTAAAGACCATTTGCAAAGGCACTACATGGGCCACAGATCTAACAGGACATGTTTTTATAGGAGCACAAAAATGCAACAAACCCAATCTTAAGAAAACCCCTTGTAATTCTATATGTACTGATTTTCATTAATAACGACAACTTTCATTTTAGGACATCTGGAGCTGATGCTCAGGTCCTCTGTAGTTGGCAGGGGCCAATAATCTCACTAGGGTTACAGCCTGAGGGTGACATCACTCCACCAACTATGAAGTCCTCCTCCATGTCTGATGTTTGAAATGTGTAAAAAGTAGGTTTCTATAGACTTCAACAACATGCTAAATCAGGGAGGCATCAAGACTCTACTGTTTATTTATGGGCTCAAACTAAAATGGGAAAAACTGAATATGTGGTGATGAAGTTAAGGAGCAAAACAACCGCAAGAAGCTTGATCAGCAACATAGCTGAAACCTCAGTTTAGAAAGAGATGGTATTTATCACTTTCCCCTTCTGACCTCTACCACATCTAGAACATTCCAGCATTCAGCCCATCCCCGACGTGCACTGCCATACGGCCATGTTGTGGTTAATTAAACATTTGAAAACACTCGCACAACTATTTATCATGAATGTGGGCTTGATATAATGACTGACAGACAAGTGCAGCTGAAGCATATTCCTTAAATACCAAGTTGGCGTCCAGATATTGCGGTGGAGAGTGTTTCTTCTCTGCACACAAATTCTTTTCTACTCTGTTTATATTTTCATGATGCTCTGCAATACGTCACACCTTTCCTTGCTCTGATTTGTAAAGGGTCTATCCAAGGGTCCATAGCTGACGATAGAAATTTAAATTTAACTGAGAGCCCTTTGCTAATGGGAATTAGTCTGGTGACGCCAGGCTAAGAAAGGCCACTGTGGCTCTGGGCCACTTTGGCGATACCAACTGCGGTGATGACGTTTGGTTTTAACTGTCAAATATAAAACTAATTGCATGAGCAGAATTTCATCTCAATGTAGACATTATGCCTGTCTCATTCAAAGAAATAATTCAATAGATATGTGCTATGATAGGAGCAGCTAGGAAACCTGAAACACAAACATGATATTGAGCAACTTAAATATTGTGGGAAGCAGGACAGCATCTATCCACACATACCTGGATTTGGTCCACAAGAGCATTCTTCCTACCCTTGAAATATTCTATTATTCAGTTTCAATAACAACATCTAGATCATCGTTACGAGGGTATAACGGAAGACATATAAGAAAGAGCATCATGAGTGCAGCTAAATAGAGTTCATGATATGAAAAGAAAAAGTACATAGAAGATACATACGAGTCACTTTTCATTATTCATTTGAAATGTTTTTGGAGTAGCCAATGCTGTTGCCATGACTACCCACAAAAGAAGACGGCGGAAATTTAAATTGACAGAGTTGACATATGACAGAGACAGATCTTTGGGATTCTTCCCCACACCCATAATTATACATCCTGGTTGTTATTATTATGAACAATACTTGCATAGCTCCCAGCTGTCAATATAATTTTTTTTTTTAACATTTTGCAAGACAATGCAAGTGACTTTCTGTTTTACTGCTTGGTAATTGTTCTGAACACTGTCTGTGCTACACAACATGGATTTGCGCCTCCGGCCCAGAAGTCCTGTGACGCAGCACGAGCTGAGAACGGACACATGCATCTGCCTGTCCGCCCTCCTTATTCAGAGGTCAGTCAGGAATGTTTGACTCTGTGTAAGTATTGCTAGTCGGCAGAAGTGTGTCATTCCAAAACAATCTCAGCATGGGGCAATGAGAAATGCAACACCCGGAGCGGGTGTATATAGGTACGTGTCTACACCTACAAGGGTCACAGGGATTAGGGCAGCAGGGCGTGGCAACCTGAGGCGAACCAGCGGATTACTGGTACTAATCAGGTCAATCGGTCCTGTCTGCAGGTTCAGCTGTGGTATGACCATCCTTCATCCAACCCCACGCTCCCCATCTCGCTCCCCACTTGTGCTGCCAGCGCTCTCCGCATGGACCAGAATTCATTCATACGAGATGGGCTCATTGTCGTTTATGCTGTGGTGATGGCCTTCCTCTCATGTGTAACTGACACTGGAGCTCAGCTTATTCCCCCTGTAGGATGTTTGTAAGGTCACATCCACTCAGCCTGAACTGAGAGGAGACTCAGCAGAATTGTATCTGAAGGGTGAAGGTTTCATTAACATGGTGACCTTCTGTTTGTTCTAACAATGTATCAATACATTTACTCATTAGCTTAGGGTTGTGTAACATCCAGCACTTGGATAGCGCATTCATGTAGGATATATTCTAGCTGTAGGCAGGTTAGCCTTTTTGGGTGGGGTTTTGCTCTAATATAACAGAGTCTCCTGACGCACTGTGTGAGATCTATCAACCATCTTCGTCCATACACTTACATATGTATGTGTGAGTGGCTGCTCACTGGCTGACGGGGAACATAACACATGGGTTACACGACGAGAGATCGATGTGCAGAACACATCAGGGGCTCTAATGAAGTCAGGCTTCGGGGGTCCTGGAGATTTTCAACATTTGGAGCCCCAACGCTAACTAATGGAACAGTCTATTACGTCACCCCTTTATTATTTCATTAGCTCTGGTATGTTTAAGAGCTTCCAGTGAGAGAGGCCTTTACTTGTTTCCAGCCTGCCAGTAGAGGCCTTAGACACATTTCCTGCACACTGGATAATCAATTTGCTACCCCTGTGCCTGCACCCTATCCTTGACAACCTTCCATGCATAGTGAAAAGGGGAGAGAGCGAGGGAGAGAGAGAGAGACAACATACCCTGCCCTTGCCCCCAAGCGCTCTCGTTCTCTGTGCTGTTGACACACAGACAGACACATATACCCTTGAGCGAGTCACCACAATAAGGGGAGTGCCAGGGCTTTATCCGCACATCTGCCAAACATCTCCAAGCTGACCAAGCAATTCCCCTAAACATCTCTTTTCTGTCAGGCAGCTTTGTCCAGTTTATTTGCTAGTCATCACTACATACTCCCTAATATAACAGACATACACATGTATCGCAGACACTGTAAAGGGTTTGGATTTATTGTGATTGCAGCAACATGTCGAAACTGTATTGTGGCAAAGAAGGACATTCTAAACAAATTATCAAATAAAGTGGTGATAGTCATAAAAATGTATTAGACAGGGGCCAACATAACCAAATTCATCTGTTTTGGACAATGTGGTTTGATAATAATCCTGACAGAAGACGGAAATTGCACCTAGTAGTCATGAAAAAAAACTTAACCATTACTGTGCAACATAAGCTAAACAACATCAAATAAAGGTAATGTGCCATTACTTGAGAAATTATAACAAAAGTAAACATTAAATACTTCTATCATTACCTGCATAATCATAATTAAGCGTGCATCCATTCAATAAGGCCTCTCAAACGTACCACTGTGTCCTTGTTTAGACAACAAATGTAAGTTAAATGTGACTTTTGTAAATAGATATAAACGCAAAGTGTGAGGGTATCCAGAAAAGCAGGGCTACAAAGAATTCACCTTTTCACATTGCATGTCCGATAACCTCGACTACTGTACGCACATGTGTATGTTTGAGCTACTGGCTCCACTGAAGCTCTCAGCATCCTAATAAGACAGCAATCTCAGCATACCATCTGCAATGAGGTACTGATGAAGGGAAGGAGTATGGCCGTCTGCCAGCCCCCCTTTCTGCTCTGCAATCTGCCCATGTGATAGGATGTAGGGTAAGCAGTACTGCAGCCTTCTCCTCTCCCCTTGCTCACACACTCACTAACCTCCCCAAAACACTGCATATTCCACTGCAGTTCTGCTACAAACCACGAGTCACCCTCCAGCACCTCTGAATGACATTGACATAATGAAAACCCAGGGATATGGAGTAAACGTACTGGGGATTTGACACAAAGCTTCTCTTCGGTAGAGTCTGAGAGATAAAGGACAAGTGAGGCATAACTGGTTGGGACACTTGATCTTATGGAAGATTCATAAAGGCTTAGTCTAACAAGCCCAATAAGACAGACCGAACAAAAGTCAGGCCAAATAAGAGAGCGTGCTGGAAGAACAGGTTTCTTCTGTCACATGTTGTCTTGTTAAAGTCATTAGATACTTCCAATGCAAATGTAGCCGTGAGGGGAAATGGGACATACTGCACAGGAAAGAGTACGGAGGCAGCTAGCACTTCCCAGTACCTGATGACTCAGTCACATGTGAGCAGGCGGAACGACAATAATAGACTTCACATTCAGGTTTTTATACCCCCTCACAGATTCCACAATACCAACAGAACAGCAGGGGATCATCACAGTTTTACACCATCAAACTCTAAACATACTTTGCAAGTGCATATATTATAACCCTAGCCCTATATAACTAAATCAGTTCTCAGTCTCTAGTTTATTCCAATACATTCATCTTCCTATGATCAATTTTATATTTTAGGGAAATTTGTCACATATCCTACACATGTGCATAAAAAAAAAAAGAGTAATTTAAGGAGGCAACTTCTGGGCCTCATTATAACCTAAAGCTTCAGGAAACAAAGAGTATATCTACACAACATCATCTTATCACTCCTATCACTATATCGTCAAAAATGAAACAAATCTGATGAAAATGCAATAAAATAACACAGATTTCTCTTGAGGTGACATTACAATAAAAAGCAGTGCTCTGTGTAAATGATTCACTACAGGTCATAACACTGCAAATCGCTTCACAAACTGTTTGTGTACACTGACAGATAACAAAACTACAAAGCCACATGCATATCAACTGTGTGACCAGGCCTTGGTAAATTGGGGGTTTGCAGACCAGAGTGTGTGTGCGACAAACCCCCAGGTCTCCCAGTATGAACCAGCTCAGCGTTTCTCACACACAGACAGACAGAGACTCCTTGGGTATGCAGGCCCATTCAAAGGAGGAGGAATTCCACCCTGTAAGCCTTTTCTTCTCTTTCAAGCTGATTGTTCCCAACCGTCCACTATTCAGTTTGCTCATTCTACTGTTCACTGCTAAGACCCCTGAAGGAAGACCACGTGGGTGCATGTGCGGTATACCAAGCCTCCTTTTGCAGAGAGGCCCACCCATAAATTTAAATTTAAGAAACAGTATCATTGTGTGGATGCCAGTGGACTACTTACTTGTGGTGTTGCCTTGCATCTGAATTATACATTTTGAATCCTTGCCCGTCTCCCTGGAGTTGAAGGGCCGAACTCGAACGGCGACTTTGACAGACGCCCCAGACATGATTGCAGCTCAGGACCGGCTCCCAATAAGAATCCTTATATATCCCTCCTAAAGGAAACACAGAGACAGAGATGTTTGCATCGATTTTTAAAGAAAATATTTAAAAACTAAAATGAATGGAACTCAGGATGTAAATCAAACACCATCTGAGTCCACCGCCTCTTGACTTCCAGTAACAGTCCACAACAAATATGGCCGACCAAATCCAGGGAAGAGCTTTAATATTTTGTAAACAGCAGCTGATCAAACATGCAACAGTTACTTAAAGGCGTCGTTTGATGTATTTAACTCCACAGTAGGTGCGAAATAGGCTTTTGCCAATTAAAATGCGAATACAGCATTAATCGATTTGCATGCAGAGGGAGCATAATTTATATTTTCTGTTGAAAAAAGTTGGCAATGTGTCGACAGTCCACTTTAGTCGATGCCTCCTGCGCCCCGCGAATTCACAGGGCAAATATCTGCTGTTTTCCACGTCCTTGCAGTCAGCCATACTGGCTGAAGCATACGCCCATGAAATTCTATCTCTCCCTGTTTGGTGTGGGCTACAGCGGGTTCGTGAGCTGGGCCTGTGCGCTGCGTCCAGCAGGGTCCATCCATCCTTCGCACACAAAGAGCTTTAAACCTTCATCTTTAAAGAAAACATTAAATTCGCCCATGATCTGGAGAAGTAGGCTAATCCTCCGCCGCTGCACGATGATGATGTTGGAACAGTGCAGGGAGGAGTTGCATGGTTGTTTGAGCAGCACACACTTCAACACATCGTTCCCGGTACGAGAGAGGGTGCAATAGTTTGCTTTAAATCCTAATGGACGCAGTATGTCAAACATTAGCTAATATAGTGTTTTTGACTGTTAGCTAGCGTTTAGCCATGATGAACTGATGGCTTCAGTTTCGATCTAACGTTACGAGACGGAAGCTCCTGTGTTTCTCTGGCGTGTTTTCGCTGCCCCAACCATTCACAGAATACTGTAAACAACTAGCATTTCACATTTTGTCAATTACATAGGAATATCTAACTATGAGCATACCCGGGAGTGTGCAGCGGTCCAAACGCACGTCTCAGTGACCACTAGCTAAAACACACTGCCTCACCTGCTAATAACAAACGCCTGGAATTGATCTGCAGAGACGAGCTGGTCCACAACAAGCGATACAACAGATTCAGGAATCGAACTTTACTCACGTCTGAGGTTGACCGCCGCGACACCAGCAGCAGCTCAGCAGCGAGAAGTAACGGTAGCTAGCGGGGCGTCGATGATGGGAGTGTGCGAGTGTTTTTTATATCAAAATCGGCCAAAACTGATAGAAAGTCCACTTGGATGAAAAACACCCATTCTAGCGGTGTCTTCCGCCGGATGGAGCTGAGATCACGACCTCGACGAGTTTCTCTCCCCGTATAGATGATGTGTATAAATAAAAAAAACCCGGCGGGCGTCTCTCTGCACAGGAGAAGAAGAAGAGAACTGATAGACCGACTTGATTTAAAGAGATTACGTCAACTTGCGCTCGCCAACCTCTGACCGACAGGCCGGCAAGCCAATGAACGGAGAGACGTCGGTGACTAACGCGACGTAGAGCCAATAGTAATCCTAAGAAGGGACAGGGAGAAGCGGGAGGGCGGGGCCTCTTCTTGTCTTCTTTTTTTTTTTACGAACGTGACGTCACACTGCAGGATTTCTACCCACCCAGCACGGCTTTCACCGCAACACGCAGGGTCACCGCGAAGAGCGCCGCCTAGCGATCATGTCACCTCTCAGCAAAATAAATAGATAAAATAAATAAATAGCTGCTGATACCGGCGTGCGTTTCTTTACCTTCACAATTTAAACATCCCTGTTCTACCTTAATGTGAAGTGCCATAAGGCCTGTTTGACCTGCAGATGTACAAGATGATTTATTTTGAAACACACACACATTAAAGAACACTCCAGAAAATATATTTCCTTGTACTTTTTTTCTCTCGATGTAATTCCCTTTTTAGTGATCGCTTAATAATATCATATGTATGATTATGTTCCGGCAGAGGACCACAGGTGACAAAGGAAATCCGTCTGGCAAACTACTTCTTTTAAATCTCTCCGTTTTTATACGTGCTTTTCTCCTTGTTCAGATCTTAATGACTATTTTGATCATATTGTAATGTTTTATTTAACTTTCATTTTACTCTTTTCTTATCTGATACATACGTTTATTTCTTTGAGTTGTGCTCTAATGCTGTCTGATCTTCCAATTGCTTTCAATTGTTTCCCTTTTAATTCTTCCAACTTGTAAAAGAGTGTAACTGGGTTTTACTTATAAATTAGACCGGTTTCTGGAGAGAGGATCTTCCAATTGCTTTCAATTGTTTCCCTTTAAATTCTTCCAACTTGTAAAACAGTGTAACTGGGTTTTACTTATAAATTAGACCGGTTTCTGGAGAGAGGCTGAAAGTAGAGATAACCAACTCTTTATCCAGTCAACTTATTGATATGTAACAGAACTGCATCAGTTCATTTTGAGGAAAGAAATCAGTGACGAGTTGGGACATAATGTGCATCATCATTTATTTCAGTTCAAAATCCTAGCTTCCAAAACAAGTTTGTGGTTAAAGGAAATCTTTTCCTGTACAGTTAAGGTCAACAAGGTCAAGTTAGGTACAGTGCCATTTTGAAGATACCGTGTTGAGGTGAGATGTCAGTGGCTCTGCAGACCAGACGTTTGATGGTGTGCTCCTATGATGGTGGTTGTGGTGTTCATGCTACATTCTCTCATGATCCATTCACTTCACTTAAGAGAGGGTCATTTGTCCACGAGGCGCTTCTGAGGATCTGGACATGAGGCCATGCACACACACAAAGTAAATTCACTCAATTAAAGTCAGCAGGGAGGAATTGAGACTAAAAGGAACAACTGAACATACTGTATCTTGGTAAACCACTGCTCATCTTCTTACTTTACTCAAAAGGAAGCTAACATTTAGGATTAGTTTATGTTTAGCTACATCCTCAATGGATATCCCAGTTCTGAACTTCATCTAAAAGCACAAACTGTGTGTGCTCTGGGACACCAGCATACATTTTGTGGACTCAAATTCATTAATTGTCACAGTCTTCATAGATAAAACTCAAAGGGAGCTAGAAATGTCATCAGAACCCACCCTCACTCTCCCAAATGTATCGCCCACCCACCCCAAATAATTCTAATTCTTTAATGAAGCCGATGTACACAGTATTACAAAACAAAATGAGAACATTAAAGGAACATGATCAGTGAAGTGGATGTATGCCCCTCCCTAGTAAACCTGTTGGTGGAAACTTATTCTCGCAGCATTAAAATGCATCAACTAACTCTTGTTAAATATATGTATATATTTTGTTATATATATACACAAACTCATGAGAAAAAAAAACGTAAAAGTCTTAACTTTATTATGTTTTATTTTTAGAACCATAATAATGGTTTTGAGACAAAAAGGGTAAATGCAAATAAAAAAAAAACTTAAATCAGGTCTCCTTCCCCCCCCATTCATATTGTTTTTTTAGTTGTCATTGGTAGTAGTGAGACTGAATTCAGGTGTTTTGGACGATCCCTTGATGATGGTTAGAACGTTTCAGTCGTTGGTGGCGTGCGGTCCTCAAAAGGGCCGTCCACCTTGTTTCTCTCTCATCCAGGTGTGGATCCTCTCCTTCAGCTCTGGGACTGTGGAGTTAACAACAGACTGTGAGGAGCAGCTAACAAACTAATGTTCACAATCAACAGAACAGAACATTTTGATATGCAATTAGTGGGACGAAAAGGCATTGTGGATTGTAGGTTTACCTGACTCCAACATGCTCTCTGTGAGCGGCTGCCTGTTGAAGGGATCGGTTGGGGAGTTGAGCAGGTGGCGTAGGATGATGGATCGGTCCGTGATGTTCCCCGAAGGCAGAATCACAGGGTCAGTCATCAGTGTGTCCATCAGTGGGTCTGTTAATACACAGTCGCATGGTCATGTTACAGAGAATAAAATAAAACAATAAACTGTCCTGGTTTAATCAATCTGTGCACAGAAATTGTTCTTTTTGCAACACAAGTGGCATCTAGCCGAGTGATATATATCTCATTTTGGTTTTCCTTGTTAAAAAAAGGAGTTATAAAGTTGAGAACCTAATTGAATGATTGCACCTTGTTTTTGAAGCTTAGTATTCAAATGATGTGCATTTATCTAAATAGAGGGGTTGTCTTCATCATCAAAACGCATGAATGAATGTGAGCCAGTGACATGCACAACCACAAAAATTCAGTTTTATATGACAGCAACATTAGTGGACTTAGCAAAACACCAGTTATCAAAACATCCAATAAATATCCTTTGAGAGTATTCAATAAAGTGTGCCCTTTATTGAAATGTCACAGGGTTGTTACAGTAGGACTTGTGCGTGACAAAAATAAAACCTGCCGTGGGAGATTTTAACCACACAGAAAGGCGATACACAAGCCTCCTGTACGGCACACTCCCATCAACTGTGGTGGGTTGGCTGGCGTATCTAGGAATCAAAGGAGGTATGTGGGCCACGTTCTCGGACTAGATTATATTAAGTCTGTGGTTATACGATAGCCCCCGCTCTAAGCCGTCTATATGACCTCTATGAGCTATAAAATCCCCTGCAAATGTCTGGCATTTTCACACATTTCAGTGTCCGTCTGCACCGACTGACCTGAGGTCACAGGATTTCTTAGTAAGTGACTATATCTGCTCGGGGTCAAACAGTCACTTGCTAGATGAGGCTAAAGTTACCACAAAACCTTTATTATTTAATTCTGTGGTGTATTATAGTCATGCCTTCTGTACTTATTACTGAATTTATTGATATATATATATATATCAATAAATAAAGCAGGCCTAAGGACTTCCTAATTACATAGGAGTGACAGTAAAGTATATAAAAAAAGTGGGAAATTAGCAAAGAAGAGCGTTTCCTCAACCAATTTACCATTTCTGGATAAAGGGATTTGAATGTTGAAGGTACAGTACAAGGCTTTTTTAAATCTTTGGACAAAGACACACACATAAACTAACACACCTTTGAACTCGTCAGGTGCATCACTGTAGTCCATCTCAGACTGGGAGTTCCTGGCGACTATTTCCTCCACCTTATCAGACAGCAGCTTGAATTTTTCAATGGCGATGGATGACTTGATTCCAGCCTTCCTCATCTTTGAGATCACCTCTTCAAAGAGCTCACGGCTGTACGACCGCTGCACGGAAACAAACAACAGAGGAGCTTGCTTCTATCAAATGGACAAAGTACCACTTGGTAAGCTACAGTGAACACTTTGAGCTCCTTACATAAAACATTAAAGTGCCAATCTTGCAGATTTTCATTAAAATAACACAATTGCATTCACATACTTTTTCACTCATTGAAACACTATTTATGTGATAAATTGTATACATATACTTGATCAGTACCAACCTGGTCGTCTGCAATTGCTTTAGCAAAACGGGCACAGTCAAGCTGCAGGTAGATATCGGTCAGCTGGTCTAAGAGCTTTTTGGGCTCAAAGCCGTATTTCTCAGGGTTCTCCACCTTCAGATCCCGACACTTTGGCCCACAGAGCTGCTGGAGGTTAAAGTTCAGCATAGCAGCTAAACGAGGCCCCAGCTCCTATATGAATAAGAAGCCACTGTTTAGAATAGTTAATCTGTGTCAGGATCCTGGCAGATAATGTAGCATTTACCATTACTATATAGTTGACAACGCAATTCTCATCTTATAGCCTAGAATACATTAATTGCAATTGTGACCATTTTACAAAATGTCCAGTGGGGGCGGCAACACTCACAGGCCTGAGGAAAGGCTTCTGGACCTGCTTGGTGAGGATGTGGAACATTTCAACCGTCTCTGTGGCCAAGGCCAGATAGGAGCGAGACACCCGCTCATCCTGAGTCAGTTGGGACTGGCGGCTCTGCTGCTGCTCCTGAAGTTTGGCAGGAAAACACTTTGAAAACTATTGCTTCCATGGCTGTCCTCTAGATTCACATCCCAGCACAGATATAAATGTGGCGAGTTAAGATGAAAATATGTTCCAGTTCAAAATATCCCCAGTAACCTTGTAACAAATTTTTCTTAGCTGGTTTAGTTTTTGTCACCTTCTATTACAGGTTAATGCAGCATTTAGGTCAAATCAAGGGTAATTATTATGATGAAGTAATATAATCTCATATACAAACTTATAAATAGTGGCCAATTTTAATATTCAGGTCATAACGACTTCAGAACTGACCCTCGGTAGCTGCTCCCACTGCTCCTTATTTTTCATCTCTTCTTGAACTTCGTGGATACGCTTCAGGGACTCAAGGCTCTCGTCTAACAAGAAGGTGGTGTCGTTAATCAGCATGTTGATGTAGCGCACAAACTGCTTTCCAGAACTAGAGGGGAGTAGGAACAACAGAAGATGAAATTCAAATGAGAAAACTATTTGACCTGAAATTAATAGTTTTTGTCATTGACCATAATATTTAAAAAAAAAACCTCACTTGAATTCTTCCATGAAAGTTCCATGGTGGGCAATGTTCTGCCACAGACTCTTGAAGATCGTGCTGATATGGTACCGTATAGTGAACTTATCATAGAACTCGCTGGTGGCGCCCGTATGCTCAACATCTGAACAGAGGAGACAGCGTTGTGGTGAAAATGATAATAAAAATATGTATGGCTCAGCTGCATAACGACTAAAAACGTTATCATCCTTACGGCCTGCAGTATACGTACTACTCACCTGTGTAGAACTTCATGAGGGCAGGGACCAGCTGTTTGATGGACAATGGGTGGTTCTCCATCATTTCGGAAAATCGCTGAGTACGGGGCTGTACAGCAGGGTTGGTGACGAACAGCACCTCCACTAACTTGGCGATAAGGTAGGGGTTCCTGATGTAGTTCTGACTGCAGATGAACACCACCAAGAAGGTGACAATGTCCTGGACACATGGCTCATATAAAACCTGGGGAGAATACCTGGAACAAAGGAGGAGGGTAAAGTTGGATATGGGATTAAACAAGCCAAAATGTCTATCAAATCCATCCTAGTTGTCCACTGTGTGGATGCAGATTTTTTGAAAGTAACGGTTCACTGCTGATGACAATTACTGTGAGCGACGATCAGAACTTACTGCACAACAAAAAGCAGAAACTCAGCCACATCTTCAATGTAGAACTCGGGGAGAGCAGCAAAGCTTTTGGGAATCTCAGGGTTCAGTGGCAGGTTAATGCTGCAAGGGATGAAGAAATAAATATGATTACCAATTTAAAAATTACCGTGAACTGAAACACAGCTTGATAGACAGCAAAGACTGTAGAAGAACAAATCCCTCTGTATGGGGCCACAGAAGTTCCATTTACATAAAAATCACAGCAATGAGAAACATAGTCATTGGCCTGGTGGCTCACTTGGGATAGGCAGGGTCCACCATGCGGAGAATGAGCTGAATAACTGTGCTGTAGAACTGCAGACATCTGCGGAGCAGGTTCTCATCCAGAAGGCCCACGTCAGCACAAGCTTTGGCTCGCACCAGTTTCTGACAGGAGAGAGTCACACATGATGAGGATCAAGTCTCTGTAAATATGCTCTGCTGTAGAATCCTGCAAGTTTCAGCATTTTAGCATAGTGAACTGAGAGGAGAATTTGTCTGTCCCTTTAAATCACTCTCCAAGGTCCGATCAATAAATGAAGGGAAGTGGGTGCATCCACAAGACTGAGAAACTTACTTTGAGCTGGGTTTTACAGCGCTTGAGCATCTCTCTGTGACGACTGGCCAGGGGAGAATCTTTCCATTGGTTTTCACTGTTCTTCAGCTCCTCTACAGTCCTAAAAAGGGTAAAGCCAGCCATATTTACTCCGATAGGAATGCTTAAAATTTGAATGTGTGTGTGTTCATATGGATGTGTGTGTTCATACGTGCGTGTGTACCTGTTTAGTTCACGGATAGCTCGCAACCTGCGGATGTAGCGCCTGCAGCCAGGCAGGATAGACAGATGGTGGGTGTGCAGTGTCAAGAAGAAACACTCTGTGGGGAACTTGGGTTCTGAGAACTTGTTGGGGTCGTCGTCTGTTTGAACAAATATTATTCATTATTTCCAATAAATAAGCCCATAACACCATCAGTCAGAGGCAGCCTGCCAGATCTTCATCCGCTTTAATACCATTACAAACACAGTAAGTGTAATCTGTCAGATTATATCATGTTTCCAAAGATTTTATTTAATTGTTTCAATCGTAGCGTTTCACGTGAACTGCTTACAGTACTGAATGTGTTGCTGCTGTTATTTTGAAGATGAGGAAATGCAGCAACACTAACACAAGCATGACTCATCTGAGATTATTTGGCTTGTTTATGAAAAAAAAAATCATGTCAAAAATCTGGCATGTGAATGAATCACAGAACTGATAGATATGCAAAATGGCTCCTACTGGTGCAATAACAGATTTTGCCAAATGGCAGTAGTTAAGCACCATTTATTCAACTTGTATTCCTGCAACAGCGAAGCATAATAATAATTACTGACTCGCTGAATACTTCAAGAAAATAACATTTAAAAAAACATAATGTTACAGAGACTTTTCACAAACACACATCCATGTTTTTTCATGTCAGCTTACGCAAGTCAGTCAGCCAGCTTTTCAGCTCCTCCATAGTGGCCTTTAGACGCGTCTCCTCTGAGCTGACAACAAGGCGGCAGCGTGGGTGGAAAATGTAATAAGGGTCCACTGTCTCCAGCTTGATCTTCATGCTCAGTTGTTGCAGCACCCATAAGAAGTTCAGCATGAAGCCATCTGTAGACACCAGCTTGTCATCGGTCTGAGAGAATAAAGAATGGAATGTTCAAAAGATGTTGATACAACCTGATTGAAAGACGGTAACTATGACAAAATGTTTTAAGTTTTGTTAACAAAGTGATCTATTAGGTTCTGTAGATGTCACATTTACATTACAGTTGGTCTGCTATCTTGACTCTTTTGCTAGTTTTAGGAAAATCAGGTGGCTGATATTTATACAAAACAATACCAGAGCTTTTGCTAAATACCAAAAACTCGTTAAAAACTTGTATTTGATTTTTGATCTAGTTTTATGTGTTTACAATTAAACAAAAAATATGCCATAATATAAAAGTGAATCGGTTTTCATAGTACTGTATTTCTTAATGTGTTAAGTGTGATGAGGATACACAATTGTATATTATTTACTCACCTGCATCTGAGCTTTCTTCACATTGTAATTGACTAAAGCTGCCATGTAGTTAAGAGCTAACTCGCGTGTCTCTCCATTTAGTAGGATGTTATGAAGAACTTTGAACAGGTCCCCCTAAAACAGAACGAGAACACACAACTTTAACAAATTATTCTTTACTGATACAATGGGTACAATGTTTATTTCAAATATTTAAGTGGAGACTCACCCTTGCTGACTCCAGGTAGTGCTGCAATGACTGGCTGACAACTCGTGTGTTCTCTATGGTGATGGCTGGGCCAGAGAAATATTTGTCTCCTACTTTGGTCTAAAAGGAAAACATGAGACATTACAAATCAACAAAACTCAACTTTCCTAGTGGCAATTTTGATGTCTCGCTAGTGTCCATTTTCAGAAACAGCTTTTGGGAGGAACTTAAGGAATGAGTATACTGTTCATTTTGCAACTCACATCATCCTCAGCGAACACAGAGAGGCTGAAGGAGGCTCCCAGGTAAGACAGTCTCTGGATCTCTCTGCCAGAACCAGGGCTCAGAGGTTTGGGACACCATAGAGGCAGCGACGTTACCTGCAAAGACGAGCCAGGACAGAGACACAGATTACATATAGGTCCACAGGTTTTTTGTGTTGTCAAGTCATAAACATTTACCACATTTTAAATTGTCTAGTGGAGCGAGTAACAACCAATCAGCAGAAGCTTAAGCCGACGACCATGGAATACAATGAACTGAACAATCTATTCCTTTGTGCTCACTCAGCTTAAGTAACTAGAAGCTAAATGTCCCAGTCCTTTTCATTTCACAATGAATCTAGTTTTGCCATGCATCTGCGGAGCAGAAAGAAGTCCATCATGACAACAAAAAGAACATATTTGTATGTGCTGATGAAAGCTTGGTATGTTGGTATGAGGAAGGTACAGACAACAAAGATGAGAGCCAGACTTAAAATAAACTTCCAGTCTTGTTAAAAGAGTTAATGGACAAAACTAGAGAAATACTAAATAATCTATGGGGGACACAGTGATGAACAGTTAAATGTAGGCCTCAGCAATAGGACTTTAAATCACGATCATTTAAAAAACGTTAACTTCGATTACAATTAATGTACAGTCATTTTATTCCGCCTCCATAGGCCTCCTGGATGCTGGTCAGCAAGCAACTCTCCTCCTCTGCTCTTTTCTAATTACTCACACGTAGAACAGATCTTTATAATAACCTGAATTCATATGTATGTGCTGCCTGGATAAGAGAGGCATCGCTTGTTCCGCAACAATGAAGTTAAAACACCATGTTGCGTCATAATCCACAGGAAGAACTTCTCTCCTTATGTCATTCTTTAACTTAAGTAAACTTGAGTATCTTACCAAACTGCACACTGGGTGAGTCTTTCCAAACTTAATTTCACAAAGTTCCGCTAATGCCTGTAAAAACAAAACACAATGCAAATTTACAATTTTTTCATAGTCAAGTTTTATGTACAGATCAATCCAGTAACATGGTTTATTTGTATAAACAATGAATGTGGTTTTTGCATGACAAAATTACAGCATTTACAACAGTAAGTTTGGGATCAGTTAATGATTTTACGGTTTTTAGTTACTTTGTCATAAAAACATTTCTCTGACTAACAATAACAGAGTATACAATGCTCAAATTACAATAATTTAATAAACTTAATTTCACCAAAATCACAGATGTCCCAAATGAGATTTTGGTATCCAATGATTTGGTATGCTTACATAGATGCTAAGTAGAAGCTACATCTTTGTTCTAAATTTCTAGATAAGATTGTAAAGAAACCTTGGGAATACCCATCCAAGAGTTGAATGTGTGTCTGGTACTTCAGTGTAGATCAGACTAGGACAAAACATCTCCTTACCATGAGCGGGAATTTAAAGTTGTCACTGTCAAAAGAACATTCTTTAACTGCAAGAGCCAGCCCATGGAGGATAGGAATGAATATCTGAAAAATAAAGATACAGAACGATGGTAAATATGTCATGTTTTATTAGTGCCGTTTCAACTTTGGAAACTGCATTTCCAGCAAACTATCAGCTCAAGGATGACTGCTCATTTGCCTGAATTGTAGCAATTTCTTCATCTCCATGCAGCTGATTTAGAGTCAATGACCTAAAATAAGGTAAATGTCTATATTTCAGCGTTTTTTTAGTCTTGACGACTTAGCAGTACAGTTTTACCATCAACCCACACAGTGCTTATATGTGCGGCACATCATTATACACTGCTGGTGGTGAATTAGTATTAACACATCTTCAAAAGAATAGATTGACGTGCTCCGCACCTGTCTGAACACTCCTTCCTCGGGGTGGGTAATGCGTGCCAGCTCCTGAATAAAACCGTAAGGAAGGTTCCGACACAGCATATAAGGTACCAGCAGAGAAGGCTGGAGAGGGCTTCTGCATGCAGAAAACGAACAGAAGCAGAGTGGTGACAATAAATAAAGAAATAAATAATCTGTCTGGAGGCAAGGTGAAGAGTTGTTGCTATGGAGACTCATAAAAGAAAAAGGGACATAATGTACAAAAATATAAAGACGGATAAGAAAACAGCCAAAACACTAAACACACTACGTGGCCGGCTTTGCTCACCGAGGCTGGGTCAAGGTGCCTTGCAGGACCAGGGCAACGTGAGAAATACACTGAGAGCGAATGTTACTGAGAAGCTGGCTGACATTTGGTTGGCTGCACATCTGAGGGAAAAACGGGGAAGAGAGGAGAGAAATGTTAGAGGTGTGATAAAAATGTACGCTGACAATGTCAAAGAAACTCTTGCAGATTCTGTTGAATTGATGAGCAAAACCTCCGCTCATTTCCAGACCAACTGCCCTGCAGCTAGTCTCCGAAGTACAAAATGTTCCCCTGTTCTCAGACAGTGAATAAGCGTAAAAGAACCTTAAATATCAGTTTTTATTATCACAAGGGTTATTGTGCTAAAAATGAATAAACATCTTAACTCTTCAATAGAATCTCTAAAAAACGTTTTTTTCTTTATCTTTTTTGGCATCGATTTTCTAAACACAACCTGGTTGAGACATTTATTCGTCTAGCAGACAGTGGGCTACCTTGGGAGCTTTCCTTTCCTCCATGCCAACACTGTCAAAACGCTCAATGAGGTAGTTCAGCATCTCCGTCTCTTTGCATGCTTCAATGGTGAAGCGGTCGGTGGCTGATTCGCAGGACATCCCTCCTCCACATGCACCAAGACTATAAACAGGACGGCAAACACAGAAACAAGGACAGAGAGGGGTTCTTTCAGTACAAGAGACAGCACAGCAGAGAGAGATGTTCTGTTAGCATCAAACATTATCATGGATGTATAGTTAACAAGCACAAACCCATTCTCAAGGCTCCTGAAAGAAACAAACTATGAAGGCATTAGTGACAGCATTTCACAATCTCAGTACTGGGAAAATAATTAAAATAAAATAATAATAATAATATTCAAGTCTTTGAAGCAAATATTATGATTCAGCACATTTAACAACAGTGGTGATGTGAGTTTAAACTGCCGTTAGGGGTCAGCTGTAACTGCAAATTCAGCATGCGAGTTGCTTCAAAGCACTGACTTGAGGGCAGCAATAAATTTCTCTCTGGGTTACAACAGTTCGTGATGCTCAAATATAAAATAGGCACAACAGATTATTGTTATAAACCTTAAATAGCAATGCTCTGTTTTTCGTGTCCTTTTTTCCTGAATAAAGATGAGATGCAAGGTGAACTAAAGCTTGGAGTTTGATCGACAATTTGACTAAGTGGAAGTAGAGTAGAGAAGTGGAGTACTAGTTCTAATTTAATCATGCATGAAACTCATGTACACACAAGTCTCCATGTCACATATAAGTCACAATGTGTATGGGTTAAATGATATTGAAATGTTCCCCTAAATGTTTTCAGGGTTACGAGTCATTTATCTTGTCTTGTACATGGAAGTGTAATGAGGATATTCATGCAGATAAAAATTTATTTCAGCAGACAATACAGAATAAATCTAAAATAAATAGACCAAGAATGGTATAATTAACATTTTCTTTATTCTGTAGCAGCATATTTAAGACTTGGATCTCTGTCGGCTGAGACAAAATGTATAACTTATGATCATATCATACATCAAAAGTTATATAGTCCCTAACTTATGACTAAACCTCTGAAGAAAAAACAGGTGAAGCAATCTCAAAGCTAGCTAGGCCTCCATCAGTTTAACGCTAACCACTCTTCACTGGTTTGTTTGTGCACCGTTAGTCGTAAAGCCTCCGGGGGCCCACCACTGAGCAAGCATTCACACATGAACACACCGTGCAGCGGTGTACCTGGACCCAAACTGAACCCGGGCAAAATCATCCTCCTCCTCAGACTCTTCATCACTGCTGTCCTGAGACATGTCAGACAGGGCAAAGAACAGGAACGACAAGGGGCTGATGTGACGAGGACAGGAGGAGTGAGGGGAAAGAATGGAAGAGAAGAGGATTGTTGTGCAAGTATAAGGAGACAGATGGGACGTAATCAAAATAAAGACAGGACAGGGAAGAAGGGAATCTCTACAAAAGGGACGCTTGAAGGCTGCATGCTTGCTTAAAAAACATTACTTGTGCGGTTTCTTTTTAAATATTACTTATTGCCATTTTGCTTGCAGCTTTTATGTACTGTCAGACCATTCTTTCAACTAATAACTGAAGTGAGTGTCACTACCTCTCATACAACTTCTCTTGAGAAAGCCAATGCCAAGAAGCGTAAAGCAGAAGGTTTAATTATATCTAATATCAGGGTTATCACTTTTAAAATGATATCGTTGAGGACCACCTTCCCAGTCACCTGAAAGCTAAAGTGGTCAGTCTTTTGGACTCCATCGATCTTAAAAATTGCTGGCTGAAATGCTTGAAAATTGCCTGAACACACAATATATTAGCATTTTTAAATCAGCTAATGTAATTGAGTTTGATAAGATTTGATTATGTGTGTGTTAATATTGAATTCCCCAGACATTAATCACGATTTGGGTATTTGTAATAAACAAAATACTGTTGATTAGTTTTTTGTATTATTACTACTAGAATTCTCCATTTCTCTTAACTTGTGATTAAAAACAAAAATGCTAAAATATCAGTGGTTGTTGTTTGGCTTTATTTAAATGTTTCTGCGAAAGGATAATTGTTAGCTTTAGTTGATTAGAACCGCCTACATGAAACTTAATATAAGCAGCATTATATGCAACAAAAAATATTTAGTTGAAAACCAAATAGCGTTTCACAAGAAGTTAAGGTTTTAGTTTGCTTGCCACTGCACCACAAACTCGCACACAGATTGCAGATGAGATACCTAGATGGTGGGATCCTGGAACCAAAGGCAGTCTGGCGAGCGTTCGATCTGGGAGAAGGGGGCACCGTGGTAGGGGGTGTGGAGGAGGGTAGGTTGTGAGCCCCAGGGGAGCTCATGGAGACGGACTGGGGGCTGAGTGGTGGCACAGGAACTGGGGTGTTGGGAGGAACAGAGGGTCCTGCGGGGCTCGGAGAGGGTTCAAAGAAACCAACTCCTCTGTTTCCCCAGCTGGATGGGGAAGGAGCCCCCCCGGAAGATGTGACAGAGTAGGGCCGATAGCGTTGGGAGATAGGCAGGGGGGCAGATGGAGGGTTGAGGGAGTGTCTCAGAGTAGCAGTAACAGGTGGAATGTGGGGAACAATGAATTGTGGGGTAGAGGGGGTAGAAGGTGTAGTAGGGGAGGGAAGAGACGGAGAAGTCCTCTTTGCTGCATCCAAAGACATTGGGTGAGGACTACCACACCCATACAGACTGTGGACAACATTGATAAGTTGATCATTAATAAAAAATAATCAGACACCAATGTCTTGAAAAACATGACCCAGGCAAAATCAGGAAAATCAGGAAAGCACACATATGGCGGAATCAAACTGTAAACCAACAAGTGCAGATGACAACCAATCCACAGCCTTGATTTGTCTCTAGGAGTCTTCACGGCTCATAGTACTAAGTCAAGGTACTTGCCTGGACAGAGAGCTGGCACCAAAGGATCCTGCACTGGGGCCCATGGGACTGCCACCGAGGCTGGAGGGCTGCACCAGTGTCAGTCGATGGTCAGGAGATTTGGCTGCTGCAATTGGCTGAGAGGTGGCTGTCAAGCTCGCAAAAGGGTTGTGGTGACGTGACTGGGTGGACATCATTAAGACTTCCATCAGGATCTGGCCGATGAGGTCTTTGAAGTCAGAGTATGCTACGGAAAGAAAAAAAATCATAAACAGTCAAGTTACTATTTTCATTCAGTTACATTTTAAGAAATCAAGATGGTGCTCAGTAACATACCATCTTTAGGGTTCTGGTGGAACTCTGTCGCCAGTGAAGGGAGAAAGATGACATCTCTATCCTGTTCCTTCCACGATACGCGGAGGATCTTACAAATGAGCTGCAGAGCCTGCTCTTCGGAGACATCAGAGTTTGCAGAGGTTTCCTGGCAAGATGAAGTAGAGACAACAGTAATGGTTTGATCACACCCCAGAGCCATTCGCAGCATAAATGTCATTAGAGAACTTGCATAACTTTGATTGTCATTATAGTCATTATCTCCCTGGTCTGTCAAGTCACAGGTATCTAAGAGGGAGTGGAAATAAATAGCATCTGTGGAAAGTCCCCTATCATATTCCTGTATATACTGAAAGACTGCTGTAGTGTTCACTCATTTCAAAACTCACTTGATCTGAAGATGGGCTTGATCAAAGTCAAGTCAGCCTATTAATTAAAGATAAAACACTCTTCTTTTTTTTTGTACGCTGCTCTTTACCTTATCTGTCAAGTTCCTCTTCTCCCTGCGATCGCTGTCCTCCACCTCCATGTTCTCTATCCCTGAGTCCACATCCACCTGGGACATGCTGGAAGAAAAAAAAGAGGGATGCATTGCTCATCAAGTCTCTTCAACCCTTATCAGACCAACAACACTTAAACCTCACTGATCTACTTGACGTGTCACATCATCTCCTTTACAAAAATCTGATTACCAGATCTCATAAAATCTTGTGGCCTTGATAGGAAAATCTAAATTTCTGTTTATAATTTATATATAAAAAAAAAAGAGAATAAGGAAACTGAAACTTCAAAAACGAAAGACAATAATGTTATATCATAACAAACTCCTGAGTATCATACAATTTATTCATTATAATTTATCTTTTTTGAGTTGGGTTGAAAATCTGTCATTATTAGAATCTGTTGTATCTGATATAATTAAAGTTAAACAAAACCTCTGCTCAACATTATGGAGGTGACATTTTTTACAACAACCTTTATTCCTTTTTTACAGTTCACATAGTTTACCTCTTTTCACAGGAGGCAGTGTCGATGTCCATGCTCTGCGATCGGGACAAACTCTGGGACTGAGTCTCAAGGCTGTTGGAGGGGGAGCTGGAGAGGGAGCTGACGCCCTCGCTGCTCTGACTACCATACGCCACCCCTGAAAAAGCAACACATCACATCTAGGCACCTCTGAAGCATAATAAAATTATAAAATGTATCATAATATTTTGACATAAGTCTTAATTAAATAGGTGTTTTTCTTAATGAGTTATATTGTGTGCCTGGTTTAAATTTATTGTTTGTTTGCTTTTCTGTTTTTTCAAAAAGAGAAAAAACGGTTCATGAAGATAGTATCTTACTATAGATCTCCTCTTAATATTACACATTTAGTTTTTTTCCTCATTTTGCATTGGGTTTTACTCCATCATGTCTTATTATGTTCATCCTTCAATGATGAATTTAATTAGATTTGTTTTTATAAATCTTAACTGTAATTGTTTGTTATTAAAGAAAACAGACCATTTACTATAACACTATATTAACCTTAAACCGTTTTAAGCACCAGTTTAAAGCTTTATATTTGATGCAAGGGTTGGTGTTTATGGAAAAAGACTAATTTAGTCCCACTAGCGTAGATTGGTGTTTTTAAGATCACTGTGGTGTTCCATACCATTATAAGCCCTCATTACTGCAAACACGTAGAGAGAAAGCTGATTAACACCCAGGAACTTACTGTGGATGAAGGCCTGGAATTAACAACTCTCTCCTGAATGCACAACAATCATATCATTACCAACTGTTAACTCAGATAAACACTGTGTACCCTTGTGCTGTGTCATTACAAACACATTGATATGTGGTGAAGGCTCAAATAACTGCAATGAAGAAGATAACAAATTTGAATAAATTCTGAAAAGTAGCAGTGGCCTTAAAAATTTACTTTTGTATAACACCAGCCCATCTATGAATACAATGACATGAAACTGGTACTCCATCCATAATGGCAAGTGCATTTTCTAGAGCATCCCACAGGGAGAGGCAACAATTCTCACTCTGTACAGCAGGGCCTACACATGGTACCAGATAGGGACACTGTGATGACAACAACCTGCTTCTGTTTTCATCAGAGCCGAGATGCAAGGCTGAATCTTTCTGTTAAAATACTAGTGTCATAAATATAGAAGTCCTTTTCAGTATTGTGTACAGTCTGAATCAAACAGGGATGTTTATCTTTAAAGCCTCAGAGACAATGTCTTTCGAACCAATTAGTGTAGGTTGATAAGGTAAGATTACAGATCACACAAGAAGCTAACATTTAAAACTCTGTGGTGACCACCAGGCTAAGATGCCTGAATCCTGATCTGATGTCAACATCAAACCTAAATTTGTGTAATTAAAGTATAGCCTGCGATAACAGCAATTAAGGACAAATAGGTCCCAGAGCAACGCGTAGATATTATTCAGTTCTCACCAGAGGTGCCCATAGGGGATGTGGCAGGGGTACCACTGTGGACATTCAGCCCCAATGATTGGGAGGCAGCTGGTGGCAGGGGCTGGGGTGCAGCACCTGAGGGTCCATGGAGGGGTCCAGGTGGAGTCTCTCTCTGTGGGGATGTCAGGGGTGTGCTGAGAGGGGTGCTGGGCTGTGACGTCTGTCCCCCTGCCAGTCGCACCAGCCGCCTTCTGCGAATCTGAAATAAATACACCAAAGGAATTTACATATTCAACCAAAGTTTTAAATTTAAAAAAGAGAATATACATTTTTTTGTCAATATTTATTTATTTCGGGGGAAATGATTGGCAAGGTTAACCGTGGCAAAATAGGAAATGGGTGATGATTTTATTTTATTTGTTTGTTGTATTTTATTAGATTGAAACAGATTCAACATAACCTACATTACGAACAATGTCAAATGTGACGAGTGTTCGTCACAACTCAGCTGAGGACGTTAAATACGGTTTAATGGTTTCTCAGAGAAAAGAATTTCGACAGAAAGGTAGCTGGTTCACGATGAGCCGCTCGGGGACCACAGAAGTCGTCCCACAGTTCATTGCACAATGGTGGCCCGGTGTGTTTTTTATGCTGAGTCGTCTCACAGGCTAATTTTTGACTGTTAGCAAAACAACGCTAGCAGCTGTCAGCTAGCTTACCGCAAGAGGATCAACCAAAAGCAACCGAGCAGCCAAACAAAAATATAACCTAACCTGTTAAAATACAACGAGAAAAATAAACCCGAGGGATTAAACAATAGAATGCGTGTTTGGTCAGAGGTCAATTGAGTTACATAAAGCCGGTGTTACTCACGGGTCAGCTTCTGAAAATCCCCTAGTATCACGTTAGCTAGTTAGCATTGTGCTTCTCCGGCTAAATTCAAATTAGCCTACTAGCAACCGTGACACAATCGTTCACGTACAAGTCTGTCCACTCTCTATAATTATCGGCGTCTCGTAAATAAACACGGTACACGTTGGCTCAGCTCAAACACACATACTGTTTAAAGCTGCGGTTGAAATAAATCTGGCATGTTTTCTTTATCGCGGATGCTATTTTTTTCTCCAAAAAGACTGAGCTAGCTCTAAATAGCATATCGGCTGGAAGCAGCACAATTCGCCTGGACGTCATAAGAAAGGACTTTATAAATCTTAGTGTAAATTGTTATGGCTGTAAACGAGGCATGCGCAGTGAATTGATGAGCCTTTTCGTCTCATTGTCACCTTACCTCATCTGCGCTCAGTTCCTCCATCGCACCTAAGTTAGCTCGCTATTTCACTTTCAACTGCCTCACTGTGTGCCAGCCAGAGCCAGCTAGCTAGCCTGTGTTGAGACTAAATATGCATAGTCGAAATCGTTCAACGAATACGTGTCAGTCTCGATTGTCTTCAAGATAGAGACGAGGACTGAAGTGAGCTGAGGTCGTCGAGACGCGGCTCCTCCAGAAAGTCTCTCGTTTGCTGGTTTCCTAGGCAGAGTGTAACAAAAAGAAAAGTAGCTGTCTATTATACGTCAAAATACAACAGCAGCCATTTTGGTTCTACAGTGCGTCACGTGACTTAAGAGGATACAGGGGGAGGTGTGTGAGGATTCATTGTGTTGCACAGATACACTTGGTGTTATATATAAACATGTTAGTCGAAGAAGGCAACAACACATCCTGTTGTTATCCATTAAAGTAATAGTGGGAATGATCCATCAATTGGTTTTATTGGACTCGATGGGACACCACTCACTTCCTGTCTGGGATCAATGAAAATAATAATAGTAATGAGATGAGAAAAAAAAAAAAATTATATTCCTTCATTATGAATAGAAAAATGGACTGTAGAATGTCCTACTTGTAATACAATTTCAGGGTTGGGAGTTTGACCCATCGGGCATCCCCCTGGGTCAAACAGCTCAGAGTGTCTCCAGAGGGATACAAAAGTACAGCCACTTAAATAGTTGCATATTAGTGAATCTGCAAATGTGTCTGATTTAACCAGATACACTTAATTTAAATTGGTTTGGATTTTCTGGGAGTAGAATCAATGCTTAGCTAATGTGGATGAGTCAGGGTCATGTAAAAACAACCATCTAATACTAATAATTATAATGATCTTTTAATCAAGCTGATGTGGTGGATGGTTCAGGATCATGTTAAAAAACAAACTACATCACAATAGAAACCACAGCTCATATATGACCATAGTATGTGCATCCTAACCATTCAGCTATCAGGTCACCACCTAACCAAATTCATTGAAGATCATATAAAGCTTCAAAGTAACAGGACCTGAGCACAGAACATCACCACAACTTAATTTAGTAAACGTATATGTTATTCAATTGACAATACAAGTTATTGAAGCAAAGCAAAGTTCAGTAGCAAAACAAATGACTCCTTAAATTAAGGCAAGGCTCCTACAAAACAAAACAAACTTTCAAAATACAGGTAACTATAAAAATATTGTAAAAAGAGAAAAGAAAACACTAGAAAATTGAAAAAAATATAACAATAATAGTACAAATAATTAAATTAATTCAAACACACTGGGAATTAATGTCCCCTTCTTCCTCTTCACAACTATAACCAACCTGCTTTTAGTGACATGTTACATTGCGTCTCAAAACCTTAAAGGAAGCTCCTCCATCCGCACACTCAGCCCGAGGAGAGTCGCTGCCCCTGGCCGTGGAGAGCGGGACTCCAGCGGCTTGGAATCTCTCACCACCCCGCTGTCACCATCCAGGCTCTGTCAGGCACTTCATCTCTGATTGTTAAGGCTTTTATATATAATCCGTAACATGTGCAGTTGGTTGACAGAACCATTAATTAATACTTATAATCAATTGATATTTACATCAGACTCAAATTATCTCATGTGCAATAATACTTTAATATCTGTAGTCTGTTGAATGACAATAAATCTTCTTGAACATACAGTCTGTAATAATCCACTTTATTTGTATAGTACCTTTCGAAAAATGCAGCGCAAAGATGCTTTACATACAATATAGATCAAATTAAAAACATTTTAAAATTCAAATAATGGCAGCAATGAATAGTTACTTACCTATTGTTATTTTATTCAACAAGAGTAATAACTCTTTATCCTCCTGTATACTGTGCATTTCTGGTCCATCTACTGAACTCCAACATGAACGTGTTGTAATCAAATTCAAATATCACAGTACACCACAACTGTGCAGTAAAACAGGCAAACTATAATTATTGCAATACAATTTTCAACAATAAAAATAGAGCAAAGGTTAAATATACATCAATGTGTTGCTTATGTATTGTGCGAGCACCGTGAGGAGGTATAACACATAAGTGATCCACTTTGGATTTGTATAATATTTGTTTGTCATTCACCGCTCTTCAAGAAGAGTTAAAAAAAAATCATCACTTTTACTTTTACTTAAAGTATTTAGTCTTTAAAATAATAATAATCTGATATAGAGAATATACAGAGTCCTACGGTATACCCACATTAATGCAATATCTATCTAGTTGGTGTATAGGGGTTTCAGACCACTGTTAAGGTATGTGTAAGTATACTGACAAAAATGTCTTCTTGATAATATGAGCCTAAGAAGTTTCAGAAAGATAAGTATTTTTTTGACATACCTACTCTCCCTTCCTACCTTTTGAGACAAGGGCGACTAACTGACAAAGTGTTTTTCTTTTACCTCTTCACAATGTAAGTGCGAGAGTAGGTGTATTTATTCTGAAGCCTCTATAAGCTATTTATTAGTTGTTAAATGATTGGGAAATTTTGTCCCAGGAATTACGCAGAGTACAATCTTCTGATGCCTTAAAGCCTCTACAAACACTGTGGCTATACACACACACACGCACACACACACATATTAGGAATTAAGTGTTTTGGTGTATGGACTTAGGTGACCTCGGCAAAGCTCTGAGGCCAAATCAACCATGACAAATGAAAGTACCTGTATTAATGAGGTAATACAGGAAAACGACAAATCGGCAGTGTTCCTCTGACCCCCACAGTAGCTGCTGAAGTACTGACAGCCTGTGAATTAATGTATTCACACAGTATCTTTCGCCTCAGTGACCTGAGAAGTTTCTCCTCTGATGAAGCAGCAGTAGTTTCCTGAGCAATACTGTCCCCCTCTGCTGAGAATGAAAAGTGCATGTAACTCATTGCTTTACATGACCTAAGAGGAAAATGTTGAACAGACATCACTCTCTGCTCTGTGTGTCCTGCACCAGATGGGTTAAAAGCAGAATTTCAAAAGCAAATTTCCCTCAATTACATGAGTGTGTCTGTGCATGTGTTTGGGATAAAAAAATTTATCTTGTATCTTTTGCTATACTCATAACGTAGCGTGTACTGTACCATATTGAGCTTGTGTTAAATGTGCAAGAGGAGTCGCAGAAACCAAGGAGTTACTCTTTATACTTAGTATTAAGACAGGAGTGTGTAAAACAAAACAACAAAAATAATATGGAATAAGAAAATATAATTTAAACTAAAATCCAAAAATATAAAAGTAACTTTTAAGTAAGGCTGTCACATATATGTAGTAAAGTAGAAAATACAATGGTTTTCTCTAAAATGTGTATCAAAAGCAGCATAGAATGACACAGACACACACACAATTATTTGTCCATCTTCTTCCTGTGCTTAGTATCTCATGGGAATGAGCAGGTAATCCAATTGTTGCTGTTAACAAAAGGTTGCTGTGGCCAAGGAGGTAGAGTGGTCGTTCTCCAACAAGAAGGTTGGCGATTTGCTTTAAAATTTCAATAGGGCCTCACTCTCTGTCAGTGCCTCTCAGTGCTCGGGCCCTAATAAGTCAGAACACTTCAGATTTTTTTCAATTTTTTTTTTTTTTTCACAGGATTCCAAAACAAAAGCTGTACATTGAGTATTCGCATGAACCCAAGATTTTTATTTTACATATAGCTCAACCAAATAACAGAATAAGAGCAAAAAGCCACTGCAAAGAAAATTTATTTATTATAATTTGTACAAACGAGATTTCTGATATACAATAAGTTTCAGAGGCTAGTTATAAAGGCTTATTTTTCAGCCAGCTGAAAGGCACAATAGACATGCTTGATACTCTTCATTCTTTATATGTATTACTTGAGGCCAGCACCAGCAAGCTGCAGACCTATGTAGTCTGACTAAAGTAATGCATTGATGCCATCTACTGGTGTACATCCACACCCGAGAGGTTATATTCTGCCTGAACTAAGCAATGATGACTCATTACAGAGAAAAAACCACAACCTGAACTTTTAAAGCATTTCTTTTGTTGTAGGTCAGTGGATCTGACACTAAATATCATTCATCTCCTTATACAACTCTCTGTCTTCCTCACTCCGACGCATTCTTCTTAAAAACCTGCTTGCAAACCTCTCCTTCACAGTACAACTCCTGTGGGCAAAGGGTCACAGAAATATAGAATTAATGCAATGCCTTAAAATCGTACAATAAATATAAATGGGGGCAAGTTATTCAGTATTTAGATTTGTGTAATATAAAGAATTGCCTGTGTTCATATTCTTACCAGATGTAGCTTGTTGTCTTCAATCCAGTGAGTCCAGCCGCGGTTCTTCTTCTCTCCGATCTGTTCACACACCAGTTTATTGCCCTCCCATGTCACCAGTGACTGCACAGAGCGAGACAGAGATTAAACCACAACACAAAGCAGTTTCAGCAGCCCAGAAATAAAAGTGAAAAAACACTGCAAGATCTGCAAAACATTTGCAATAATTAGTCCCGTCCATGCTCACCTTGATGTGTCTGTTGTCCAGCCCCTTGGTGAACTCCTCCAGCTCCTGGCCCACTCGGAAGGAGACGGTGTAGTTTCGGAGGGGGCTGAGCGTTTTGATGATGAACTGGTCTCCCTGCTGCTCAATCACCTTCCTCAGCTTCTGCTTCATAGCAATCTTCCTTAAGCAAGGGCTGATGCCTGAAATAGTAAAGTTGTGTTTCGCCTGAATGAACAAATCTTCCTCGACAAACTCACCAAAAGGCGACAACGCATATTTGTCTCCTTCATAAATAGCACTGATACAACAACACAGCCAAATGTGTTTTTCCCAGAGTAGCAACGCCTCTCACACCCAGGGCTGTAATTAATCTTGTGTAATGTTGTACCTGCATGCATTTCACCCCTAAATTACTTTTTCTGATTGAAATGCAAATATCTCAAGTCATTCAATACAGAGAATAATGTTTAAATAAAATAAGATTGTTACAGGTCTTACCCAGTGCAATCATGTAGCCCTCAAAGTTGACATTGCTGAAGGTGTCCCATGAGCCACAGAGGCTGGGAGGCATTTTGTTGATCTCTTTAATTCCTCCTGAGACGTACGTGTGAATAAAGTGTGATCATCAACTCCCTTTTCAATGTTTTCACATTCTACTGAAAAGAGGCTGACGCAATTCTCTTTTGTGAGAGACTTGCAGGAATAAAGTCAGGAGTGTCCTAAAGTCTCATTCGCTCATGTGAGGATTAGGGCGGGACTCACACCACTGCCAGGGTGTGGAGATGAGGAAGATAGACGTGTCCGACTGGTTCCACTGGGCAATTACATGAAATTATATATAAGGTTACAGATTGATTGAACACACATGCCCACAAACTTAGTTGTCCTAGAAATCACTGAACGGTTTAGTTAAGGTCTTAAATCAATTTCTGGTCTATACTGATCTACTGTTATGAATCATCCAGACCCCTCGGGTCATGTGGGACAGGTCTGCGTACTGTACCCCGAGTCACAACTAAACACTGAGAAGCAGCGTTCAGGTTTTTATGCTTCACATGTGGAACAAGCTGCCGGAGAACTGAGGGGCAACTCCCAGTTCTTCTAAATCAATGCTGAGGATTTTCCTGTTTGCCACAGCAGTTTATCAAATCTAATGTTTACTATTTTCTTACACCACAAAGTATTCTCTAACCTTACTTTTAACCTTTTACTTGTCTTGGGGCTTCAATGCAAATCAAGGAAAATCACCTGCAGTTTTTATGAAGATGGCCTGAGGGAACATGACAAACCTTTGCATACAAAGTAAAAAGAAATTTAATTGATAGTTACTTCCTCATGTGTGGGGAATGTTTCGACATCTCCACTTTGACAGGAAATCAACACATTGTCAAACACACAAGATATTGTATGTTCCACTCAGCAGCAAACAGGTCCACTGATCACAATGTTACTTGCAAAAACTGGTCTGGGTTGTTTTCCAGACAAGACACCACATGTGCAAGGATTCTGTCATCGGCACATGACAAAGACATCAAATCATGATTTGACTGATATTCAGCCACAGCCTTAACCCTGGTTAATTTGCATTGGACCTTATAATATTCAGGTTTTGATCTGATCTAATACCCTCATTGCAACAAACAACAAAATTAATTAGGAACCAATTCTTATACTAATATGATGTAATCAGGTATTGTTTAATTTAAACACAGCTCTCACATAGTTTGCTAATTCAGCTCTTGATGATTACCCCGACAGTTGAGTTAACTATCGTGAGGAGAAGCACCTTAATCAAGAACCAAAAGGTGTTGATTTGGGAATTCCTTCACTGAGGGAGTGAAAATAGTATCTTAACAGCAATGAAAAGCTTGCGAGGTGGAAAACAAAGAGGTTTATTTCATTTGCAGTGAATACAAACCACACCATCATTTTCAGATATTCAGCACCAAGTACAAATTTTAATTATGTCTTGAGAGGAGTAAACTGAAACACATAAGGGAGAGTAAAAGGCTCAAATTTGTTTTGATCTTGGTCGTATTTAAAAAAACTCCTAATTGTGAATCCAAATGTCACTAACGACAGAGCAATTTATGAGATTAACATGATCTGAAAGTACACACACACACAAAATCTACTCGTGTGTATACACAAAAGTGTCACTGTTTCTAAATCACTTCAATCAAGCCTTTTTCAGACATGACCTCCGCGTAAAATCCAGCAAATTGGCGACGGCCTTTACCTGATGATTGCCTTTTACATCCAGCAGAGGACCCCCTGCTGTGGGGTTAGGGTTCACATATCATAACATAAGTGTAACTTAACATTATTCATACATCGACTTCTCCTGGATTTATTCAGACTTTATACTGGCAGAGAAAGTACTGCGGAGCGTCTCACTCGGACCCTTTGTGGTAACACATGCACTTCCTCTGGAGAAAGTATGGAGGAGATGGGGAATTCAGTGCATGTCTGAAAGCAGCTTCAGAGTAGTGCTGCACAATATTAGTGCATGTGTGCTGTAACCTGCCCCTCAGGGTCTGGGAAATACCATAAATAAGCGTCATAATTATTTTATATAATCAACCGCTCATATCGATGAATTTAATTCAGGACAAACTTGATCACACAGATTACAAGGTAGAATTTCGTTGGATTTGGCGGAGGCAGTTGTCTCTCCATTCTCTTCTTCCGACAATCGTTCCCTGAAAACCCCCTGAATGCGTTTCATTTATCATCGAGGGCAGCAGGGCTCCATCTGCCAAATATATGGACATGCAGAGCACGAGTGCGTTGTAAATGTAAATCATTTATCGCAGTTATTGCTGTCTTTTACAATACGTCTATCGTGCACGTCACGATTGAGAGCGATTTTCGATATATAGTGCAGCTCTGCTTCAGAGAAATCAGTGAAAAATCCTCTAAAAAACAAACTTGCAGCATAACAAAAGACCACTGTGTAGAGTAGGCACTGGTGGAAGCTTAAATAAACTGATATGGGTTCAGTTGACAGTAGACCTACAGCCGTCAGTGTAAAGAGTTCACACTTCTGTTCTTGCAGCTAGAGCAGTAAATCCCTCAGCTCGAGGACGCCTCCAAGTATCTCTGAAGCGGTGCAAGAACCACATCAGCGTTTTTCTGCTCGCTCTCTGCACTGTAGAGGTTGTTCTGTTGAATGTAGCTCACCACAGCGTCTTGCAACAGGTACCTGACGCTCTGACCTCGACGAAGCGCCCGACGCATGTGAGTGGCAGAGATGTCGTTGGTCACCCACTCGTGGACCAAGTGGATGTTTCTGCGATGCTTCCACAGCACGTCCGACTTGTGGATGAACTTGTGCGGATCGTTGCCAGAACGAGTGATGCAGACCAGACCGTAGCGGCCCACGATCTCATCGATGTCCTCCTCCTTCCACAGATTGGGGACCCCAAAGGACTCCAGGACGTCAGCCCCACACAGCAACATCACCTGAGGGCCGTCTGAGAGCAGAGAAAACAGCTCATCAGAAAACTATATATTAACAAAGGGGAAAAAAGAAGAGAATATAGTTTAAAGGGGAAAGAGGGAATTCAATAATAGAAGCAAATGCAAATAAGCACAGACAGTGAGATCATGAGGAGATAAAGAGAGAAATTGAGAAATTATTTTCACATTTGTTTAATTTCAACATCTGTTTAAGGCTTTATTGCTCTTTTCTTTTTAAAGGTTAAGTGTGTACCATCTCATGTCGAAGCTTATATTGCAGCTAAGTACTCCTCAGTTCACTGCTGTAATGAGGTGAGGGGACAGGAAGAGAAGGAGAGACGCTTCAAGACATAATCATCTCTATGGCAATGTACCGTTTAAATACTATATCATCTGTTTTGTTGGTGCTTATTAAAGGTGATCACTGATCCGATAGCCTATTGTTCATGAATATTTAGAGTCAGTGATGATTGATTGAGATTTGCATTGCCTTCTTTTCTTAGACTAAATCGGTATTGGGTGTATGCAATTATCAATACTGAGTTAAAACAGCCCAAAATATTAGTCGGTGATTATACGGGAGAATGCAATATTCTATATTATTATTATGCATTTTTACCCCTTTTCTCAGGCCAGATTAGTGTTAGAAGTGTGAAATTCTCAGAGTAGAGTCAAAACACCCAAAGGCAGAAGCATAACTAAGACAGAAAGAACAACACTAACATTATACCATGCTTAACATAGCCACACGTGACCTACCTCTCCTTTTCTGATGAGATGAAGCTTCATAACGATTTTCTATTCGTCTTTTTTTGGTGCGTTTGACTGTGTCCGTCTCATCGCAGTTCTGCTGTGTCTCGAGCAGTTTCTCCTGGTGATGCCTGAGTGAATAAACATCAAACCAAACATCAGATTTTTCTAGATTTATCAGCTGAAAAGAGTTTCTTATTTGTTTAAGGTTCAGTGTGTGATTTGTGTGAAAGAGATCTATTGGCTTCACAAGTGAGTTTCATCTAACTTGTACAAATTGTTGTTTTCTTTACCCTTGAGGAGCGGGTCCCTCTAGGAGGCAGACATGTATTTCATTCAAGTCGCCCAAACTAAACACCTTTTGAGTCTTTTTGACAAGTGACCATTTAAAATGAACACCTGACACGATGAATATAAAAATGATGAGTAAGACCAAACCCACATTTCTTGTTTGGACTGCAAGGCACAGCCTCAGATGATTCATGTTCATGATTATTATGTCCACCACTCCATGTCTTTATTTCCGTGATGAAGTTAATTATTAACAGCAGGAAGTCACACCCTGTGAGACTAAAGACTTTATATATATACAGAAACCTTTGACTCAGTTCTGAAATGGCACTGGACCAGCTTCTTATCATTCCAAAAATTTCTTTATTTGTGGTTTCATCACTGACAAACAGGATAAGAGGCAGAAATATAAAAACTCATGCAAACAAACTCTGATTAAGAACAACAAAATATCTGAGAGATAGTTCCTTAGACTTATTGGCAGATTACCTCGTTGTAGTCTAGTTTTAATAACAACATAAGAGACAAACACAACAAGGGCTGCCTGCAGCTATAGCACAGCCACTGCCAATAAGAAAAGAAAAAGAATCGTCAACTTACCGAATCACCTCGACTGTCTCCACCCAATCAGGCTGAGTGCCCTCCCAGGAACCAAGGGTGATCCAGTCTGAGTTCTCTGTGGCCAATCTGGCCATTTCCAGACGGTGGGAGGCCTCAATCAAACCCTTCTTTTTATAGCCATCGCCCACAGGAGAGATGATCCCGCTCACCACCTTGTACTGACCTGAGACACAAGGGAGGGAGAGTGTATGAACACTTGATTAAAAAACAGCACAGTAGATGCGGTTAACTCATAGAAACATGTCTCTAAACTTATTTGATTAAATAACAGGAATCCTCTTTAAGGGTCTGTGGTTTGTCCAGATGAACAGGGTCGTATTGTTGAATTTCTTAAAAGTGATCTTTCAATTAACCTCAGTTAATCAACTCCGTCAAGGAGGTTAAGAGTTCACCCTGGTCTGTTTGTTGGTTTGTTCATTGGTTTATCTGTCAGCAGGATTATGCAAAAACTACACAACTGATTTCTGAGAAAAAGTGCAAACTGGATTGAGAGTATGTAATTTACTTCCACAGGATATAGTAAATAGCAGTTAAACTCACGCCATCTGCAGGGCATGACCTTTTTAGAGGTGCAAGTGAAAGTAACACTTATATAATATTTCCTCTAAAAGATATAACTGTCATTTGAATGTACCTGTGTCTTCCAGATGATCTCGAGCCAATTCAAACAACCTCAGGTGCATGTTGGTGATGGGGTTGAAGGAGCCGCAGGCCAGCAGGACCACTGAGGTTACACCACGAGACTCCATACTTTATTCTGGAGCAACAGACACGACGAAGACAACAGTGGAGTCCACAAACTGTCACAAACCACACAGGTGCAAAACAGCTCTGCTTCCCTGAGTGGATCATAAACACTTAAACCTATAAAAACCGTTAGTAAGCGTTATTATTAACTGTAAACCCAGAGTCACGTTAGCTTCACGTATTGCCAGGGAACATTAGCTCAGTAAATTCAAGCTCAAATCGTAGCAGCGGCCGCTCGTAGAGGCTACTTCCGGTGGCCACGGAAAACACAGCCACCTTAACAAACAATATTATGCTGATTTTTGTTGTTAAATCAATTATCGAACTTAACAATGTCACTTTAAAATCTCTCTGTCTTGAACACATACCGGTCGAAGTCAAATACAGCGCAGTCTGAGGGGGAACAGGAACTGATGCGGAACATCCGCTAATCTTCAAAATAAGAGCTTGATATTTCAAGTATTAAGAGCACAAAATGCAAACTATTACAATAATCCCAATACCAAGAACAATAAATATGGAAAGAGTAAAGCTGGTGAGGGATTTTGGTGAAATTAATAGATATTATTAAAGAATGCTAACCAAAAGTTATTTCCAATCACTTCTTCTATCTGTTATATTCACCCCTCCTTAATTTCCCCAAGATCCTGAATGTACCGAAGGTTTTGCTATTACTAGTAAAGCAATGACAAAGAGCAATATGTTCACATTCACTCAGTCCAAGGCTATGAAGTACAGTGAGTCTGTCATAGTCAGTTGCAGTTTGCTAATTCAGCTATTGATGATTACCCCGAAAGTTGAGTTAACTGTCGTAACGAGAAGCATCTTAATCAAAAACAAAAAGGTGTTGATTTGGCAATTCCTTAACTGAGGTTGTTGGGAGTGAAATATTATCTTAGCCAGCAACGAAAAGCTTGTGAGTGGAAAAAAAAGAAGTTTATTTGATTCACATTGAATAGAAATCACACCTTACTTTTTGATCTTCAGCACCAAGTAATAATTAGTTTGATGTGTTGAAAAGAGTAAACTGAAACATGGTATAACTGCAGTTTGCCTTTAACATCAAGCAGAGGATCCCCTGCTGTGTTCACACATGACTTCTCCTGGATTTCTACGGACTTAATACTAGGAGGTCAGGCAGAGAATGTACTGTGGACATCTCACTGACATTTGTGTTCACACATCCATCTCCTCTAGAGAAAGTACGGAGGAGATGCGGCGTTCAATGCAGTATAAGAATAGACCACTGTGTAGAGTTGGCCCTGGTGGAAGCGTAAATAAACTGATATGGGTTCAGTTAACAGTAGACCTACAGCCGTCGGTGTAAACAGCTCACACTTCTGTTCTCGCAGCCGCAGCAGTAAATCCCTCAGCTCGGGTGTCCCCTGAGTTTCTCTGAAGCGGTTCAAGAACCACATCAGCGTTTTTCTGCTCGCTCTCTGCACTGTAGAGGTTGTTCTGTTGAATGTAGCTCACCACGGCGTCTGGCAACAGGTTCCCGCTGCTCTGACCTCGACGAAGCGCCCGATGCATGTGAGTGGCGGAGATGTCGTTGGTCACACGCTCGTGGACCAAGTGGATGTTTCTGCGATGCTTCCACAGCACGTCCGACTTGTGGATGAACTTGTACGGGTTGTAGCCAGTGCGAGTGATGCAGACCAGACCGTAGTCACCCACAATCTCCTCGATGTCCTCCTCCTTCCACAGATTGGGGACCCCAAAGGACTCCAGGAAGTCAGCCCCACACAGCAACATCACCCGAGGGCCGTCTGAGAGCAGAGAAAACAGCTTATCAGAAAACTGTATATGAATTTAGCTTTTTTTTAACAAAGGGGGAAAGGAAGAATCCATACATTCAAACCATTGGCTCTCGTTTTTAAGTTAAACTGAATACAGTGAACCATTCAGAACGTGAGTCGTTACCTGTCTGAAATCATGGATTAAAAAAGAAAGGAGTGAAACGAAGGACAGAAAGAACAACATTTACATTATACCATTCGTTACATAGCCACATGTGACCTACCGCTCCTGTTCTGAGGGGATGAAGCTTCATAGGTGTCCGTCTCATCGCTTTCCTGCTGTGTCTCCAACAGGGTGTCATAGTAATGCCTGAATGAATACAGCAAGAAACAAAATATTTTTTCCAGATTTAATACGTAAATAATGTTTTATTATATATTTAAAGGTTCTGTGTTTAAGATTATTACGACTAACATTAAACCCAGATTTCTTGCTTGGACTGCAATGTACATTATCAAATGATTTATGGTAATGATTATTATGTCCACAAGTTAATGTTTTTTATTTCCCTGATGAAGATCATACTTTACAGCAGGAAGTCACAACCTGGGAGACTAAAGGCAACTGAAAAGCATATATTATAGAAGGTGTCTTACATGTCAAACATTTTATGCAGTGAAGTTTTCAAGAAGTGGAAACGGCAAAAGAACCCAACCACAAGTGTCCCTCTTTCTTCACCCCAAATCCATTCATACATTATTATGCATTAACATAAACATGCATACATAGACATCATAGGAGGCTTGAGACCCTGTCCTTGTATCAGCGGGTCCACTGTGGATTCGATACATTGAAAAAGAGCAATATGCATCTTTGTTTCTTTTGTTGTTGTCTGCTCTTGTGATAAACGTAGTGTATACCAAAGAAGACCATTGTCTCTGTGTGAATTGTTAGGTAAATAACAATTGCGTGAGTGTGAGGGTAAAAATATAAATTGTTTAGGAAGTCACAGATTTTCCACTATATTCAATTTTTGTTTTAAATAATTATGAGAAGTGCCCTTTTTCTCACTTGAGCCCCTGACCCCAACATGTCTTTGCCCGTCCCTGCGCTAATAAATGAATTATACAACCCATACATATTTGATTCTCATTTCTGTATATATATATATATACTGAGTGAAGTTCGTCTTGTGTTTTTCTCCTGGAGTCGAACCAGAGACGAACCAGAGACCTTCTCTGCCCATAGTCCAAGTTTCTGCCACTAGACCACCGCCTCTCCTATATATGTATATATATATATACACTTCACTCAGTTCTTAAATGGCAATAAGAGGCAGAAATAGAAACCGCAAACAAACTGATCAAGGACACATACATATCTGACAGATAGTTCCTACACTCATTGGCAGATTACCTTGTTGTAGTCTTGTTGTAATAACAACACAAGAGAGCTGCCACTAACAATCGAAAAAAAGCCTTAACTTACCGAATCACCTCGACCGTCGCCACCCAATCAGGCTGCATGCTCTCCCAAAAACCTACAGTGATCCAGTCTGAGTTCTCTGTGGCCAATCTGGCCATTTCCTGACGTCGAGAGGCCTCAATCAAACCCTTCTTCTTATAGCCATCGCCCACAGGAGAGATGATCCCGATCAACACCCTATACTGACCTGAGACACAAGAGAGGGAGAGTGTATGAACGCTCGATTAAAAAACAGCACAGTAGATGCGGTTAACTCATAGAAACATGTCTCTAAACTTATTTGATTAAATAACAGGAATCCTCTTCAATGGTCTGTGGTTTGTCCAGATGAACAGGGTCATTCTGTTGAATTTCTTAAAAGTGATCTGTCAATTAACTTCAGTTAATCAACTCCGTCTAGGAGGTTATGAGTTCACCCTCGTCTGTTTGTTGGATTGTTCATTGGTTTATTTTCAGCAGGATTACGCAATAACAACAGAACTGATTTTAAGGAAGGGTGCAAAACTGGATTGAGAATATATCATGTACTTTCACAGGATGTAGTAAATAGCAGTTAAAACTCACGCTATCTGCTGGGCTTGATCTTTTTAGAAGTGAGGGAGAAGTAACACTTATATAATATTTCCTTTAGAAGATCTTATTGTTATTTGAATGTACCTGTGTCTTCCAGATGATCTCGAGCCAGTTCAAACATCCTCAGGTGCATGTTGGTGATGGGGTTGAAAGAGCCGCAGGCCAGCAGGACCACTGAGGTTACACTGGGACACTTCATACTTTATTCTGGACCAACAGACACGATGAAGAAAACCGAGACTATGGAGTCAACAAACTGTCACAAACCACATAATTACAAAGCTGAGGCTGTGCTTCTCTGTTTGGAGGCGGCTGCCTTTGATGCCACACTGTTTGGAGGCGGCTACCTTTGATGCAACACTGTTAGAGTCGTCTAACTGGAGGCAGTGAACATTGCAGCGGAAAACATCCGGAACTCTTACCTCCCTCGTTCCCTCAGCATCTGCCAAAAGATCGTCATGTGGATCACTGACCTGTAAAAAGGGTCTTTACTTAAGGCCACTTAAGTCCACAATGTGATATGCTTGTGATATGTTTGTGATATGTTTGATACTAAGTATATTGGGACAGCCTGGCTACCCAACGCTGTTCCCATGCATCAAGTTTTTTTATTGTCATTATTAATGGGTTTGTGGTAGTGGGGCGGGATCAGTGTCGGCTGCAGGAGAGAGAGAGTGAGGATGGGATTCTAGGATTGGGGCCAGGAAGAGAGACTGATTGTGCACAGGTGTAACATGTCACCTAATGATTCTCCCCCCTTTATCAGAGGTAGTGCGCTGGGACACAGGGACTCCAGAGAAAAAGGAGACGACGGCATTCAAAGTCATACCTGCTATCGGGTGGTTTCCTGATGAGGGACCCACAACAACAGAGCTATCTGTAACGGGATTATTGTTGGTCCACACTGTAAAAGAATGCAAAGAATTTCACAGACACTCTACTTGATCGCTAGGAATTCCAGTCGATTAGCAGGATACCTCTTTTATGAACCAGTGAAGGTCTTGCTTGCAAAGGCGATTGGACGAGCGTTGGTTTCACCTTCCGGTATCTAGGCCATCAGGAATTATCAATAGAGAGCATTAGTGGTTTGGAGAAGTCTGTGTGAGTGAGAACTACACAGTTTCAAAGCTTCTCCTTGAGGCTTAGGAAGGCAGAGTCGCAGAAGTAATCAGTTCAGCCTGCGTGTTTAACCTTTCCAAAGACACCGTGCTTCTGGTTTGACCTTCCAACCTCCCCTCTGCGTTTTTAACCAGCTGTAAGGGCAAACAGAGGCTTTGCAATTGAGGAGCAGTTCGGTATGAAATGCCGGTAGTAGAATATCATCCCAAGGAATGACTTTACTCTTAAGGGCTTTTTGCTCTGATGGGGCAAAGACCAGGAGGTCGTCAAGATAGCTAAGCAGGCTTTTAAAATGTAGGTCACCAAATATGATTTACATCAGTCTTTTGAAATATGCAGGACTGTCTCAAAGACCCTGTGGCATTATGCTAATCATGCAAGCCCAGTGGTGTTGAATGCAATTGAACGGATTTGATGCTACACATGTTGGACTTTACTTTGAAAAATATCTTAAACTATACAGTAAATATGTTTGATATTCAGTGTGTTTGTAGTCAGAGAGGTCCTGAACACAGGCATATCAGTCTCACTCTGAACTTATTGAGCAAAGTGTTTTTATAGAACTTTGAAATATCCTGAAATGATCTATTCCACATTGAAACTGTTGGACTTTACTTTGAAAAATCTCTTAATCTGTGCAATAAATATGTTTGATAATCAGTATGTAGGTAGCCAGAGAGGTTCTGAACACAGGCATATCAGTCTCACTCTGAACTTATTGACCAAAGTGTCTTTATAGAACTTTGAATTATCCAAAGTGTTTTTATAGAACTTTGAAATATCCAAAAATGAACTGATTTCATTGTAAACATGTTTGACTTTACTTTGAAAAATACCCTAAGCTATACAGTAAATATGTTTGATATTCAGTATGTAGGTAGTCAGAGAGGTCCTGAACAAAGGCATATCACTCTCACTCTGAACTTATTGACCAAAGTGTCTTTATAGAACTTTGAATTATCCAAAGTGTTTTTTATAGAACTTTGAAATATCCTGAAATAATCTATTCGACATTGAAAATGTTGGACTTTACTTTGAAAAATCTCGTAATCTATACAGTAAAAATGTTTAATATTCAGTATGTAGGTAGTCAGAGAGGTCCTAAACACAGGCATATAAGTCTTACTCTGAACTTATTGAGAAAAGTGTTTTTATAGAACTTTGAAATATCCTGAAATGATCTATTCCACAGTGAAAATGTCGGACTTTACTTTTAAAAATCTCTTAATCTATACAGTAAATAGGTTTCGGAAAAACAGAAGAAAAAAAAGCTAAGAGCAGGCAATTTCTGGATACAAAAGAGCAATGTGGCTAAGCAGTTAGTTCTCTTATTCTGTCAGGAGGCCTCAGCCGAGATAAGACATGAGAGATGGTTATGGAATCGGGACACAAAACTCGTTTATTTTCCTTCACACAATCGATAGAACCCCTTTCCGTTAGAACCCCTTTCAAAACAAGAGTCCCAACCACCAACCTGCTTATGACAGGGACTACACATCAATATTCAATCAAGTTTCAAATAAACCTGAAAACATCAGTTGAAAGTCTCGACCATCTTTCGGGTATATGCTGCAGATAGGTAGAGGATAGTTTTAATTCTTGTCCCGTTGTTAGTGGCTTTATAATGGAAGATTGATGTGTGGTTCCTGTTAAAAGCAGGTTGGTGGTTGGGACTCTTGTTTTGAAAGGAGTTCTAACGGAACCATTTTAAGCGACGCTATACGTCACTATTTTATCTCGGAAAAACAGGGGGAAAAAGTTTGAAAGACAGTCAAAAACCCAGAGCTTCCTCTTTTTATTCAAGTGAATGCAATACGCTTCCGTAAAACCCATATATATCTATGGGTAAACCATCTTTTGGAGTGAGGCGCAGTGGATCGGTGCTTCCGCTGTTGTGACGTCACGGACGACGTTGAGCGTGATCGGCCGCACCCACGCGCCTGAGCTGCTGAGCTGCGTTCAACATCACAAACGTCTCCACCAATGTCTGATGAAGCATTTTAAAGCCAGTGACGTCAGCGGAAGTCCAGTTAAGCGTTTGTAGTCTCCTCGGTTGTTCAGTCGTCAAACCGATGCAAACATTTCACTCAACACAAGACAGATTTTCAACTGAGAGAACCGGGTGAGACGTTTTCTGTTAGCGTGCTAGCTAGCTAGCTGCTCCGCTAACTGAGCACCTTCCACCGCTAAGACAGTCTGAGTTTCCAACACAGACAGTTTGTCTACATAGTTTGTGTCGAGCCTGATGTGGAGCAGTTGTGTTGTGATGCTCACTGCTGCCCTTCGTTGTTCGTGAAGACAGCTAGCGAGCTAGCTTGAAGTCCTCAGGTGACATACTAGTAACTGTTGTTTTGCTTTTTGTTTTTTTTCTCCTCAGGTCTGAGACCTTGCGTTGGGGAGGATGGCATCCCGCGGGAAATCAGAAACAGGGAAACTGAGGCAAAACATGGAGGAGCAGCTGGACAGACTGATGCAGCAGCTCCAGGATCTGGAGGAATGCAGGTGCAGTAGACATAGATGTAAGGTTGTGGGTCAGAGCTGGTGATGTGATGGTGTACATCTGTGGCAGTGAATACAACACAGGCGTCTCCGTGTTTGTTCCAGAGAAGAGCTGGACGAGGAAGAGTATGAGGAGACGAAGAGGGAAACCTTGGAACAGCTGAATGAATTCAATGACTCCCTTAAGAAGATCATGACAGGAGACATGACACTAGTGGACGAACTGGGTGGGATGCAGCTGGTGAGGGACAATCCATTGATAGTGTGAAGTTATAGTTTTTTTTAAGAATTTACTCCACTTAGTCTGGAATAAATTGTAATTGAGTGATTTGAATCAAACTAAGTTTGTATAGAACTTTTCTCAACAGTGTGACAGAAAACTTAAAGGTCCAGTGTGTACGATTTAGGTGAAAGGGATCTATTGGTCGAAATTAAAGATAAAATCATCCTAGTAATGTTTCCCTATTGTGTTCCATCTAAATTGTACGAATTTTTTTTCAGTCGCCGGGCTCCTTCTGCCAGTTCAGCTCAATAAATCTTAATGTATTTCAGGACTTGGCTTTTAAACTTTTGAATAAATTCAAAAGTATGTCTCTGTCTTCATCAGGCAATCCAGGCTGCCATCAGCCAAGCATTCAAAACTCCAGAGGTGATCCGGCTGTTTGCTAAGAAGCAGCCAGGACAGCTGAGAACCAGACTAGCAGAGGTTTGAACAGCACGATCTAGAAAATGTTTTTGTTGTTTGTGCGTTTACGGCACTCACTCCATTGGTCGGCCTGAAAGTTGTCCCAACTTCTCTGCGATCCGTTTCCCCCCCCCCAGATGGGCCGAGATGTCATCGTGGGCAAACTGTCGCGGGACATGTACATGCAGCAGAAAATGGAAATCCTCACAGCCCTGAGAAAACTAGGAGAGAAGGTGAGGAATGCTCACAGCAGAGATGTGACGTGTTTTTTCCCCCTACAAGTTCATGAATGATTCAATGGGTTATTCTCATCTTTCCACACCAACTCTTTAAGCTGAACTGCCTTCTATTTAGTTATAAAGTGTCACTGACAGAGCTGTTGCTTCAACGCGCTTCAACCTCCCATTTAAAACAGTTTTTTTATTATTATTGCCTAATCAAACCTCAAATGAATTACTTTTGTCAATGCCTTGTCAGCTCACTGCCGAGGATGAGACTTTCCTGACTGAGAACGCGACAGCAACCCTGAGCCAGTTTGAAAAAGTGACTGCAAATCTCGGTGAGAACAAGCATTTGATTTCACTGAAATGGTTGATAACACTTATTATTGGATGAACTTTTACATTTGTCTCGTTTTGCTTTTTCCTGTTCAGGCTCCGAAGACAAAATCCTGGCTTTAGCCAGCTCTGGTGTGAAACCCAAAGTCTAGTAATTCAGCAAAATATTTTATTAACTCGGCCTTTGTTATTACCAGGAAACGAATGTGCCAATTGATGTTTGATTTTGTAAACAATCTGAACTTCTAGGTGTTGCAGTGGATGCTAACATTTTTATAACAATATGCTTTTATACCCCCCCCCCCCCCCCCACACACACACACACAATCACACACTTTTGTAAATGTCTTTTAGTTCTGCAGATAAATGTAAAGTTGTATTATAGGTACGAGCATTTGATTTGTTTAAGATGAAGATGTTGCACATGAATGTAAAGGAGAGTGGAGACTTTAAGGAGAAATATTCTGTGGTGAATTGTGCTGCATTTCTTGTAAGCTGCTGTTTATGTGTGAAAAGAATGATGTGGATTTCCTGTGTGTGAATGCTGCTTGTATTAGAGATGTTATTTTATCTCGACTGTAGCTGTGTACAAGGCTTTGAAGAAAAAAGAGGTGCATATAAAACAATTGTGTAGAAACTCAATGACATTAAATGCAGTGTTCATACAATTCAACTTATCAGTTCGAGAGATTCTATCCCACCGTTTACTAAACAGCTTCCAAATGAGTTAGTAATCAAATCATTGGTCACAAAAAGCTTTGAAATGTTGAATGACTTAAATTGTGAAAATACATTGATAATACGATACTGACAAAACATAGCAGTGGTTAAAAGTCACAGCTCAGACAGGAACACATGGAAACATGGCAGAGTGGGGAGTAAATAAAAGCGTCTGATCAAAATGTCCCTCTAGAAGCCCCCTACTTTAGATTTTCATAGGCAAAACTTTGCTATTGAGATGAATGTAAATTTAATTCAGTTTTTGAGCAGTCAACCCACAGTAAAAAAAATTCCCCTCCGTGTCGTGGACTCGATGCCATCTGTTTTGTGAAGGGTCTTGTGATGGTTCCAGCAGCCATCTCATGACAGTCATTCAGTTCGTGGTGGTTAACAGAAGTGCAACATGAAGTCACTCTAAAGAGACAGGCAGCCTGCACTGTAGCAGTGAAGCGGGTGGCTACAAGTGAAATCAAAACCTGGCTCTTCAGTCACCAGTTATCAAAGTGATTGAGTTGAGAGGAACGACTTTAACCAGAATGATAGAAATCGGTTGTGTATTTTTTGTGGAATCGGGCCGACAAATCACAAAGACGTCCCTCAGTAGAGTGCATTCCTCCACCCAACAGGTCCAGCAGTGCCCTCATGAAATCCCATTTAAATTCACCAGATCTGGATTTTGAAATTACACACACTCCTGTTAGTCTTCTTAACATGTCGGACATTTTTTCATTGCGTCCCATGAATTATTCTCTGTGAAATCAACGAAAATACCTTCTCTCACAATATTGAACAGAGAAAAATTCCTGGATCTGTCCCCTGATCTGAATCCACAGCTAATTTGAACGAGTTCTGCTTTGGATAATGCCGCACCCCTGCAAATAAGTCATGCATCAGTTGGGTTGTCATTGCCTCACCCTGCTAATAACAAGTAAATGCAGAAAAATAAATAAACTGGTTTGATGTAATAATGGGAGATAACATTTTATTTCATAAAGTTCAGCACATATTTGCCAATATGCTGTGACTTCATTGTGTTGAATATAACAGGTTTATATTGGCGGAGATCAAATACAGTATAACATATTTGCAAGTTGACAAATTCAAATTATTTATTCAGTCTTACCTGATCGTCAGCTTTTAAATCGTGTTATTTTTGAAGGAGTAAAATAATCTGTACAGGTATTTGATTGCCTTCACCCAGGATGATTGCGCAAAGAATTATTCATTGATTTCCATGACCTTTTATGGAGGGACAGAATATAACCAAAGGAAGTTATACCCTGAAAGGAATTTTCAGGGTATTATTTCAGGCTAAAACATTGTGAGATTTGGTGTTTTTCAATATTTTCGTATATTTTGTCAGAATAATTTATGGATCTTGCTGAAATCTGACATGTTTAGGAGGACTAGTATTTATGATCGTGTGTAATTTGTAGTACTATTTGCTTTACCTTGCTTTTTAAATTCTGTTGCACCATTTACTCTCTAGGCTTCTGGGTTTCGTCCTCACCACCAGATGGCGCTAACATTCAACATTTTAAACACTTTCCCTACCAGGGTGTGAACCATCCATCAGTGCAGTGTGATCCCAGTGAAATAAAACAAGAGCACACAGAAGTTATACCCCATCTCATCATCCTTTATTTTGTTTGCGAGCAAGCATCAACTTCACTACAATTTGCCTTTCAATTGGTAGAAAAGTGAGAGCAGCTCCAACAAGCACAAAGGAAACATCCAACTGTTCAAAATAAAACAAAAATAACGCCGTCACCTTCCTTCCTCAAGCAAATTCTCAAAGAAAAAAACAAACAAAATATATATATATATCTGGAGTGTTGTGGACGTGTGAAACGGACAGTATGAGAATCAGTAGTGTATCACGTCTCCTTGCTCACTCCAGTCTCACAACCCCACATGGAACGTACACAAACTTGTGGTTCATGCAAAGTAAATCCCCCCCCCACTCCCCCTTACATCTTTAGTGTTACTAAGGTATGGCTGCGTTTCAGTTTGTTAGGCAGTGACATTCAATTCAACTGACTTACACTTTATATGGAAATCCTATTCCCAAAAGAACCGGAGACGGTGGAGTCACTGAGGAGACTTGACTTCAGAGTCAGCGGTCACATGTCAGTGACGCCTGGTACTGTACTGTGTACTGTAGATGCAATGTGGACATTTTGTGTTTGACTGGATGAAACCGTGAACGATTTCAGAGTCGACAGGCTTCGACACTTGTGAATTTCATGCTGCCCTCAAAAATCATTTCTCGACAACTCAGGCAACAGGACACTGTTCAAAAATCACCTTCCACTATACACAAGCAGGTCAATTAAGAGCAAACCCAATGTACGCCGCCAAAGCAATTTCAGTATGTACTGTGCATCTTTTTTAAAAAGGTGGATTCCGTCAATATGATTTAGTACAATATCTATAGAAGGTACAATATGGATCTACTTCCTCTACACATCAACATGGACACATGACATCTACGTGAAATGTTTGTTAATAAAAGTAGCGGTGGATTATTGATACAACAGACTTCAAAGAAAAGTGTAATCCCCAGCTCTGCAGGAAATCTAGCATTTAACAAACACAAATCAATTAATAATAATCCAAGCAATTCCAACAGGACTGTGAGTCCTCAGGCCCCAACAAAGCCACGAAAAAAATGAAAAAATAAAGGAGCATGAATGAGTGTTATTGTTAGACCTGCTAAGTTCGCTATGATTGATAAAAGGCAAAAGGCACTCCCATCTCAGCCGGCTCAGACCTCGTCTTCTTTCTGCTCCGAGTCATCGAGGAGGGGGAGACTGTTCACTACGTTTCCATCACGGAATTATATTGAATTTAAAAAAAAAAAAAAAAAATCAAATCTTCAAAAACAGCCTTTCATGTGTTTCTGAACTGAAATTCTCGGCCTCTGAAAATAGGTCTGCATGCAAAATATGGAGCTCGCGACGCCCAACACTTCTAATCCTGATGATGCTGATTTGAAGTAATGCAGGTTTAGGAAATGATTTACATTTTTTTACTCATTTCACAAAAACATGAGACGAACACAATAGTTACAACAGTGTCTGAGAGGAGATAAGAGGTTGGACACATTTTCCCAATCAGTTGTATAAGCTTTACACTAATACCAGAAGGAAAACAAGTTTACAAATGTAAACAAATATCTTAGAACAACTCTACAGTACAGTTCCATTTACAATAAAATCTAGTGGTCGAATGCGAAAAAAATATCGAAATTTTTAGTTCCAAACGAGAAGATGAGTCATTTTTAAAGTGCTTTCCTGTTGCAAACTACGCAATCATACCCGCAGTTGTAATTCGATGAATTGCAAAAGATAATGCTCAGTTTGCTCTAAGAAACCATCTTAAAAATCCATCTTTTTTAAATGTATTATTTCAACTTAAGATTAAATAGCTGGGCTATGGAAAATAAAGTTGCAACAGGGCAAAACTGTACTTTGAAGGATTTTTATGTTCCTCCCTACTTCTGTCAACACAGAAATGGGCAGAAGACGTTTTAAAGCTGCTGAGGAAATCTCTCCACACGTCCAATTACACTGGCAGAAATGTTAGTACCCATATTTCAAGATTAACAGCACAACAGAACCTGCTGATCTGGTGTTTGTACCGCTCCACACAAAATTTGAATTTGTACATTAGCGTTTCTCTGAGTAAGATTATAACTCGAATTAAAAAAAAAAAAAAAATCCCCTCTGTACAACAGTGAGATCTACTGGGAATGAAATACATGTGACATGTAGAGCATTGCCACCTGTGCAAGCAGAGCAAAGCATGTGTGAAGCTGAAACCATCCACCAGTCCTGCTTTACATGTTCGTAAAACAAATGGTTTTTGTTTTTGCAACAACAGAGAAAAAGACAAAATAGACACAACTCTGCCATGGAACCCTCTGCTGAACAGTCCTGGGTTTCTCATCGTGAAGCAGACAGTTTTTGTACAAGCTTGATGGAACAGCTTTTTGCGGGAAATCTTTGCAACATGCTACAGCCTCTGTGACACAAATATTCTACATTACATACTGCGTTGTTTTAGATATTGGACCCTGTTGAGCAGGCCTTCACTAACACACCGACTAATTACATGGTTTCTTTATATTTACAAAATCTTTAAAAAGCAATTTATTTCTCTACACATATGACTCAAATATCCTCATGCACTAAAAAGAAAAAAAAAATGTGAAAAGAAAATGCAGTCTACTTGTTAAAAGCACATTTTTTTTCACTGTGGACAACTAAGAAAACTCAAGTCAGGTGAGTTTAGCTGCAAACAAATCAAAAAGCATTAAGCAATAATATACATCAGGGGAAAAAATTTAAATGATTCTCTGTTTGAACGCCTCTTGTCTGAGAAAAAATAAAAAAGTGCAGGGTTGGCTTCCTCACACAGTTCAAAACAAAAGTTTTCCTGGGAATTAAAATATAATAAATAAAAAAATAAACAGTAAAAATCAGCGATCCGGTGATGACTACACTACACTGAGTACCACCACTAAGATAACAACAGGAAAACCTCGACGATGAAGGGAATTTTTTTTGTGTGTTTTTTTTTGTTTACATCCTGGCTCCTTAGACATGAATCTCTGGTAGGTGTGTGTGTGTGTGTTTGTGTGTGTGTGTGTGTGTAACCCTCTGAGTAAGTGTTAGTTGGTGATGTGTATGTCAAAGAGAGCTGTGTTGAGTGTACTATGCATTTGGGGTGTGTGTATGTGAGTGCTTGTGTATTCATTCTAGTAGGTGAGGGTAGAGTCGTCCCACTCCAGCTGCTGCTGTCTGCTGGCGCCCTGCTGGTCCTCCGGCTCCGCGCCCTCCTCGTCCTCGCTGCTCTCTGACTCAGCGCTCGTGATGTCATCTTCCTCCTCTCCGTCCTCGCTCTCCTCCTCCTCTTCCTCATCATCCTCACTGCTGTGCTGGTCCTCGTAGGTCTGAATAAGAGGCAGAGGGGTCGTTTGTGATGAGTCATTATCTCAGTGAAGAAATTTATGTTCTTAGTGATTAAGAACTGTTATAGCTGCATTATTGCTGAGACCAGTCAGAAGGAACTGGTGTTGGGTGCATCCCAGTGCATTTCTGATATATAACTCAATGCAGTAATTTAATGAAAATAGTAAAATGACATATTCCTGTGATTCAGGTCATATTGGTAATAAAACAAGTAGTAAGAGTCATTAACTCATCGAACTGTCTTGGTTTTCTCTCTGTCAAGAGGATGCTTTTATCATTTGACTTATTCTACCAATGTCTGTTGTCAAGTTTAAAAAGAACTGCTTACAGTTTGTCCCAGTTAACAGTAATACAGTTACAAGTACGTCAGCCAATCATTTTATTCAGTCTGAATGAAATGTCACTTTGGACTTGTGGAAGACTTAATGTTCTGTTCTCTTGTCTGGAGCATGAGACTGGCTACACAAAATTCCAACACAAATTCCTTTATATGAATTAGTGCGGTGAAAATCCAGAAATACCTACAACAAAGGCCAACCTCCATCCTCATAGTAAATCACGACAGCTCAGATAAATCTAGGTTACGCTCACACATTGCCCAGAGAGCATTAGCAGGTGAAAAGCTGTCTGAGCAGCGACACGGCCACATTTAGTTGAGCTCTGGTTTTCTGTTCCACAGCTTTTCACTGGTCAATTCATCATCTCACCTTCCTGCAAACATTGTGTTTTATTGTATTTTTTTACCTCCATGGGGTTGACGGTGATGGTGAGAGCCGAGTCGTCCCAGTCCATCTCGTTCTCCTTGCCACTTTCCTGGTCTGTCATGGTTCGCTGGTGAGCAGCACGGATGCGGAACACGCCCAGGATGATCATGAACACCAGGAAGCTGACGCACACCACGATGACGATGGTGGCAGCGCTGGGAACCACTGTGTGGACACAAACACACAAAAATGATTTTAGACACATACTAAGTTCATTTTGCACATTCATGTATAAAAACCCTCAAACCCCTTCACGTGGTGACTAGCCTAGCTTACATGTGTCAAGCTGAAGTTTCACGGTGGGCCAGTGCCAGCGTTAATGGTTCTTAGTAAACTGCAATTTAACACTTTCTGCAGCTCTAGGTGAGATTCTTTAAATAGTTTTGCCTTTCTGCTCCAGACATGCTCCACTTGGCACCATATTAGCAGCAAAGGGCCTTTCCTGTGTGATGGCAGACTTAGTGAGCCTAACTGCCCGGAATATTACTAAAGCTGTGAAATAAATGTTTGTGCCGCCTGTACAGATGTCACACACAGCACTCAAGTGTAATCCCTAAACTTGTGTCAGTTCAAAAAAACAACCAGGCAAACAGCCAAGGTTTCATACGTGCCCTACTTCTAATTAATAGTCTGTTATCCAGCTACAGTAACGCTTGCTATAGCAGAGGACAACTATTTATCTACAGCACAACAATTAAGCAGATTGCTGGTTTGATTATGACGTTGGGGATTAACTTTAACAGATCCATTAAACACTGCAAGTGGAGGAAGCTTCAGCAGGCGGCTGTCAACTTAAAGAGGATCAAGTAGAATCACAATTCAACAAGTGAAATATAAACATGCATGTCATGTTTAATCCGTTTTTAGACAAAAACTAAAATTGCAAGAATTTGCTTGGACGGAGGCTGAACTTTAATTTCATCTCTTCATTCATTTATTGCCAATCTTTGGAATAGCTATTAACAAACCGAGAGAAATAGGTTTTTCTTTAGCGACATTCGACTTGATCTGGTTTTGTATGATGATAAAAAGGACAAACATTGCTCTGTGTTTTGGTTTAACATTTTGAATGTTAGGCTTTCACGTTGCAGTACCTGAGGCTTGGTGAGCGTTGACCAGGTTGTGACCAGACAGATCCACAGAGGCATGATGGATGGGGTTAATGAAATTGGGCTGCACCATGGCGTTGTTGGCATGCTCCACGGGACTGGCTGTGTGGATAACATTCACCTAGAGAGAATACAAAATAAGGACCACATATGTAAACCGTCCCAACCTCTCATCAACACCCCTCCATTTTAGATGAAGCTCAAAAGGGCATTTCGTGTGACTCATGAAAGCGTCACTGTTGCGTGACCAAACGTCGTACCTCGACCTTGAAGTCATTGCTGATGTAGCGCCCGTTGAGCTCAGAGCAGACCAGTTTGAACTTCCTGTCAAACAGAGCCTCAGTGTGCCAGTTCTTGTAACGGATCAGGTGCAGAACCTGTTCGTAGTTGGCCATGGTGTTCACACCTGGAACACAGAGAGGGGAGTTTGGGTCAAAAAGAAATCTGACCAGCATAACCAGTAAGTGTGTCCATATTAGAGGAAGACCATAATGTTTTTAGTATTAGAAATGTATCCTTAAAAAGGAATCATGTAATGTAGTTTAGACAGATTAAAAGCCTACAAACAGACAATATAGTTTGTAATAAGCTTATTTTTCTGAACTACACATTATATAACATTTTCTTTCTATGTGAAGTTGCTCTGTGCTCATCACTGTACCTGTGATGACGAGGCCCAGGTTAGAGGAGCTCATCTCCAGGCCACGCGGCTGCAGCTGGGACATGTCCACCTCCAGGCTCTCGTGCTCCCCGTCCAGCTCGTCTCCCACAACACTCACTTCACACGTGTCCAGGTTGTGCATGATCTCCTCTGACACCACTGCCTCTTGGACTGAATGAACAAAGGAGTAAAGTTGACGAGTCGTACATTACCGGATCGTCCATTTTGCCTGTAATATACATGTTTGCCTTCTGAAGTGTGAATGCACCAAGACTGGAAACTACTTCCGTGCATTTGGAAAAATCTGCAGGACTCAAATCCTTCTTCTTTATATGTGAAATATGTGAAACACGACCATTTGGCTGCACTTCACAAGTACAAAGACAAGTTAACAAGTTGTGAAAATTTAGAGCAGAGGAAAACAGTGAGCCGTCTTATTTTAGAGCTTTAGAGAATGCTCTAGAAAAAAACAATTGAGCTATAAGCGTGGAGGAAGTAGAATCACCCTGATCTTGAAGATTAAATATGGGCTGATAGAACAGCCTTACCCCAGTTACTTTAACTTCCATTGTCCATAATTCAAATATGAATAGGTTAAGTAGGCATTTACATATCTATAAGCTAATTATACCACTTATACAGTGATCTTTGCTATCTGTCCTTACTCATGAACTCACTGAAGCTGACCACACTGCTCTTAAAACAAATTTGATTCATGTTTACTGTTAAAAAACCTGCAAGCTGTTACTTTGGGTTTGTATTCTTAAAATGTACCTATTTTAACAACAGACACATGAAAAGCCGCTCAGAAAAAAATGTCTATATTCTTATATAGGTAATATAGGTCATCAACTTGTTTCTCATCAAACAGATTATTTCATGCAGTTTCTGTTTTGCACCTTTGGACTTTTGAAGTGACTCTTAATCGAGTCATTTGTTGGTTGAGTAAGGTGGGGCAGGGTAATGCAGGTAATAGCAACAGATCACTGTAAGCCCTTTTGTCCCACATGGCCTGCTCTTCACCACAGGACATGTTATCTCCCTGTATCTGTGTCAGCCTCGGTGCACGTCTATTGTCTCTCCTGCTCTTAGCTCATGTACAGGCCTAACAGATGGCACGGCTGGTCAACTGACCCCTCCCATGAAGTTGTAAACAACTTATCGCTTTTCTCACTCCCGCCCACTCGTTCCTTCTGTCCAATCCCTTCATCCCCCGGACATAATCCTCAGGAGCTGCTATATGTCTACAAAGCCATCAACTGCACATTCACCATGTCCAGCAGTAAGATTACATATTGTATGGGGCAGCATTGAAGTAGAAAATCAGCATATTTAAGTGAGCGGTTGTGCCGGCTATGGAGTGAAAATACCAATAATCCACTGAGAGAAATGGGTCTACTAATCCTCTTTAACATTATCAAAGGTTATGTAGGCGCCCTGTGTGCATTTCTCTTACCCGTGGGGTCATCATCAGCTCCCTCCGTGACTTCAGTCTCAGCGTCAGCCTCCACTTCACGGGTGATGGTGCTCACGATGCGTAGCTCGGGGAACAGCGTCACACCTTCCTGGCTCTCGAATTCGGCAGCACTGCGGGCGAAGTGGTCGATGCCGCTCAGGCTGATCTTTGGTTCTTCGGGCTGCAGCACCATCACATAACCCTCAGCATCAGGCACCGAAACGCAGGACTCCTCATTGAAGCATCTGGTGGGGAAGATAAAAGGTTTAATACCTTGAAATCAAAACCTTTTTTTTTTTTAAAGGAAAGTGATCAAGTGGAAACCGAATATATATATATATATCTATATCAACCTTTTATATGGATTAAAAAGCTTGGGACAGAATAATTCTTATTTGTAATGATGAAGTCGTCTGTTTATTTTCTGTGTTCATTTTGGGTCTTTTCATAAATGTTAAATGTTAAATGTTAAATAACAAATATCAAATAAAAATAAATGAATGATACGTTTTTGCTGGTTCTGTCAGTTATTTACTGCTCCCATTTGTGTCTGTCAATCGCTCTGCACACTGCCAACCGAATGAAGCCAAACTGAGCGTGCCCCACCATCTCCTCTGGTCTGCATTCATTGGCTAAGATGACAACTTCTGTTGTTTTTACCCAGTCTGAGTAGACGTGTGTCCGATGACACCGTTTGTGTGTGTGAGTGCGTGTTTCAGCATGTGTCTGCGTGAGAGAAAGAGAGAGTGAGTTGAGACTACACAAGCTAAATTATGAATGAATGCACAACTATGAAGGAAGATTTTACTCCTTTCAGAAAAGTTTTGATCATTATGTGGTGATCAATAATGATATCGGGGAGGTCATTTCAAACGAATTAATGTTTTTTATCTTTAGTGGGTCAGAGACGTCAGCTGAGTCTGGGTCAGTGTGTGTTCGTGAGGGAGTGAGAGAGAGACAGAGGGAAAGTAAGAAGCAGAGTCAATGTGTGCGCAATACCCTTAACCGTCGTTACATTTTCGGTTATGGTTATCAACTGTTATGGGGTTCAATTTGGCCCGGGACAAACGTGATCACTATATATATGAAGGCGCCCTTACTCCATAAATTCTAGCCACCAGTTCTGCAAACTGAGAGTAAGGAATATAAATCGAGGAACTGCTGCTAACTGCTATACATATAAAAATGCTTACTGCGGTTGTTTTTTTTTTTCAGAGAAATTGTAGGTATGAGGAACATTCGTCATAACTGCTCAGTTCACACAGTAACACTCATTTTATGCAGATTAGTGTGTATGCAGACGAAAACAATTATTAAACTTGGATTAGGTTCAGCAGCAACCTGAGACACTTGTATTTTTAATACATTATTTTCTGTCATAGTCCTGCTGTTTTGTTACTAATATTTATCTCTCTTTATAAACATACTTATACAAAATGTACATCATAGACGTAGAGAAATCAAAATGCACAATCCTTCAATACCAAAACAGCTCATGTTTACTCTGTTATGGAAATCAGATAAAACCTTTGACCTCTGTTTCGGTCAACAAACCATCCTCACATTTAAAGCAGAAAGACGAACCTTCTCTGAATGTTTATTAGACAGAAACAACCTGTCTCATGCACATTGGGCTGCTACTGACTGACAGACGAGGTGACACGATAGAAACCGAGCAGAGAAGATAATAACAAGTGGTGAAGCATTTTTGGCGTCTGGTACTCACTTGACGGTGGTGGAGATGCGAAGGTGCCTGATGCCAGGTGTCGGGAACTGGCGAGAGTTCAAATAGGAGATGTGCTGCATGACCTTGTCAAAGGCATCGATGTCGTCGCCCTCGACGGTCAGAGAGGACTGGTTGGGGTTGATCTCCACCTGAGAGAAGAAAACATGGTGACGGACTGTGAGACCACGTTTCCATCCACTTGAATAGGAAAGTCATCTGAGACATTGTAAATGCAATCTGTCAAAGCCGCTGAGAGACTTTGCTTTTCTTTGAAGCTTGACATTTCTGAGAACGACAGACAGACCCTCTTCTTGATGCACAAATACATCCAGCCTGACAGAGGTTGAATGAGTCCTCACCTTGACAGCTGAAGCGACCTCCTCAGGCAGCTGCACATCCAGGCCCTCCTTGCATGTGTACAAACAGTCGATCACCTTCTTGTTCTCCAGTTTTCCAGAGCGAATCATGAGCCCTGCAAGGTTCCCTCGGAAAAACTGACCCATACGAGCGTTTCCGCCTGGATACATCAGGAAAGGATGTGGAAAGGAAAACAGTCAAACACACACGTATAAACTGCTCAAGTGTATATTCCACAAACTTCACCTTTTCTACCTGGTGATATAAGCATGCTTTCTCAAAGTGCAACGCTGGTGTGAATGGATTTCATGCAAGTTAGAATGCGTGCCCTTCCAAGGCCTGAGGCCCAGAGAGCATGACAGAACAATGATGAATGAGTTTATACAAAACAGTAAACACATGCAACTTCTGCATTAACGGGGTGATCATCTGCCTTACTGTGGGAAAAAAAATGGCATCAACAGAAAAATAAAAGAAACTCAAAGTGGGGATAACCTACGATAGTGATGAAATGAATCCTCCTATGTCACCTTTTTTTTAATAGTGGAATATCTGAAGTTTGGAGCCTTGAAATTTCACAACAACCGTGTGTTTCTTTGACGTGCAAAAATCCTGTTGTGTTAAAGGTGAAACAACCGCGTTGTCTTCTTGCTGAACAATAATGAGCATAAATCTGCACCACTGCAAAGTCAGAAACAAACCTGAAATCTCAAGGTCACGCTGTGTGTGTGTGTGTGTGTGTGTGTGTGTGTGTGTGTGTGTGTGTGTGTGTGCAGCTCTGCTATCTGATATGGATGAGCTACTGCTTTTGACCCCAAGGTCACGTTCTGAAAGGCAAGCCAGCACATCCAAAATGCTGCAGCCACGTCAGTTTTGTTCTCGTTATACGTCTATTTTTGTTCTGCTTCTGTATCAGGTTGTAGAGAAAAACAACTGCCTCACTGCTGCAGCGAGGAGAGCGTATAAATGGAGGGGGAAGAAAATGCAAAAAAGAATAATAAGGTTGCATCTATTCTGCATCATGCTGCAAACATCAAACAGTTCATTCTGCATCTAGAATGTGAGAGAATCATTCTAGTGGAAATGGCGTGACAATGCAGTTAGCATGGTGGGACATTGTTTGACACAAGGAGTAAGGGAAAGACTTGAGCAACCTGAGGTGGGCTCAGACACTGTGTCAGTGTCATTGTCATGTCCTGAGTTTTCTGTAAAGGACAGAAACAAGAGAGCAGGGAGAGACAGGGAGGAAGATTGAGGATCTGCAGGAAAGATTCAGACGCTACATACGAGGTCGAGGTGCAAGAGAGTTATTCCTGCATAGGCTGACAATAAAATAACATGCACGATATACTTAACACAAGCTCTATGTGAGAGGAAATAACAGATTAGCAGGCAGCATTACAGCATCTTTTTACTAATCATCTATTAAACATAATTAAATGTTACAGATTCAAATTATCAGTCAAATACAACAAGAATTCAAGTTTTTCATTAATTGTCTTTGTGCTTCTGATTTGGTCACAATTAAACTTTTTGCCAAACAAGAGAGTTAAGACTCATTTCCCTTTCTTGTTCTAAGAGTTTACCTTGCCAGCAGGCACCAATCGTGAGCTGAGATGCAATCTTGGAGGCGTGCAGCGGGTAGTCCTCTGCAACCAGGAAGGGCTCAAACGTAGTTCCATCCACAAACAGAGACACAGTGGGGAACTCCACGTTCAGTACATAGTGATGCCACTCTTTGTCACACACCTGTTGACAACAAGCAGAAATCCACACTGTGAAAGTTGCAGAGTACAATACAACTAGCTGTAGTCAAATGCAGTTTAATTTGCTGTCGCAGGCTGCTTGGTAGTAGAAGCCGCTGACCTGGTCGAGTTTCCAGTGAAACTCTGCTGGTTTGTAGTTCTCAGCTTCAGATGGATCCTGACGGAGGAGAAGGATCAGTCTGCAGTTGTGGACATAGAGAGAGTAGTGGTGTCTGTTCATCTCTGCAGAGGAGAATATGAGAGAGGGAATCGGGACATGAAATATCAGGACAAAAAAATTTAAGGAAATTGGTGATTATTTTGCATCAAGTGCCTCAACACAAGAATAAACAGAGTCTAAAAAGCACCACGGAATCAACCACAGTTAGACAATAGAAGGGAAATCTTAAATCTCGAGGGAAATGGTATCATATGTAAGAAAATTTAATTTGAGCTCTGTTAGTTACCAGCACAAGCTCAGACAGTGTGTTGTATGGTGGTCATGAACGGTGCTGAGATCATGGATCCAGGCTGCAGCCGTTCTGATGTAATCCTTCTTATATAAGCCATCAGACAGAGGCTGATGATCGGCCTCCCCCTCTCCGGCCAGGACGCAGACTTTACAGTCAGTAAGATCAAGGAGCTTAGAGCCTTAAGTTACTTATTAGCTTGTTAGATATATAGATATTATATTTTCAGAGATGACATGTGCAGCAACAATAAGTATGTCACTTAGTTGTGTCACCTTCAGTGGATACCAGCCATTTGAATTCAATACAGGATGCTGACATTTTCAGAAAATTGATTACAGATCTGGTACAATACAATATTGGTACGTTACAAGTTTAATGTATTTTTGTGCACTGCCTCAATGTTTTTCCAGCACTAGAATCCAAAGGCTCAATCAGATCATTTTATTTGACTGCGTAATTAAAAGGTATTTTAACATTTAAAGTTTAAAGTTTGACTTAAAAATGAAAAAATAATGAAATTTGTTTTTGTTTCCAAGCTGTATACATCTTTCTGAAATTCACTTATAATGACATAACAAGTTAATGTTGTGAAATATGGTCATGAACAAATAGTCTTCATATTAGAAGTAAACTAAACTGAAATGAGGCAACAATCAAACTAAGAGTCAAACTGGAGCAAAATGACCAATTTTGTCCTGACAGCTTCGAAGATGTTACCTGTCTTGTCAGAGTTGCAGAGGATGGTCTCCTTCTCATGGGCCCCGGGGCCATGTCTCATCCACACAGAGATGGTGAAAGGTTCCTTCAGGCTGGTGCTCACCATGCCCTCAGGGACCTTGATGGCCTGGGTACCATTGAACTCGAACACCTGGTCACTGTCGTGCCCATTATCTGTGGGCAGCCCGACCGTCCAGTTGGCAGAGCTGCTTGGTGCAGGGAGGAGCTCCACTGTACCAGAGCTTGCACCTAGAAAAAAAATAAAATGGGTCAGATGCAATTATGTTGGGGATTTGAGAATATTACAATAATTATTGTTCCATCTGTTGAAAATAACCATTCCCTGTGGAGCATTAACATACCGCACAGCTTGTGCAGGGACTTCTCAGAATAGGTGTCACGGTCACAGCCCTTCCCGATATGGTTGGTTTCCAGTTCAATGCTGGCTCGGATAGAGGTGATTGGTTCATCACAGGTCTCCAAGTGCATGCTGGGGAAGAGGGCCAGGCTACCTGTGCCAGGCTCATATTCAATCCTCTTATTGAAGCCTGAAAGAGGAAGATTGAGTGTAGGAAAAAAAGAGTGAAAATGGATCCTTCAGCAAAGAACAGACAAAAGGTGTGCAGTCAATACGGAGGCTGCCAATAGTAATTGTCCATTAAGAAGTACTTCAGTTCTTTCACCCATAAGAGAAGGCCTCTTTACAAAGGAGTAAAATGACCTTTTTTGACAATGGCAACCTGTGTTAAGTTGGTGGATGGCTTTGGTTCATCAAAGACACACCTAAACAGTGATGGATGTTGAGCTACAGCGAGTAGAGGAGAGCTTTGCTACCTTGCCAGCTGGGTTTGCAGGTGGGTTTGACGCTGATCTTGACCAGCACGTCCTCTGAGGCGCGGTTCTTTCCACAGTCGTAGGCGGTCACAGTCAGCTTATACATGCGTTCTTTGCCGTAGCTCAGTTTCTCTGTGTTCTTAATGAAGCCTGAAAAAAGCAAGTGAAATAACATTGAATGAGGGGAGATAGATAACAGGTATACAATTATTTTTAAGCAGCATACCCAAACATGACATATTAAGTTATATACAGTATATTACATTAAGCAGAAATACGGAATAGAAATCTATGCACAAAAAGCCCAGAAGTGACCAGACTTCACTGTCAGTCTTTACCATGTCACGAGAATGTGATCAGTATTTATGTTATTAAAAGAATGTGATGGCCTTTGCTTAGCTAAGATCAAATTTGATCTCAGGTTAATATGTTCCCATTTTAAACTGTCACTCACACTATGAATCATTGTGAATTCTAGCCACTGTATCACCTGTTTGTATTTCCTCAGAACCAGCATCAGATCAGCTTAGGCTGGATTTCTGATGTTGTATTTCACTGGATCTTTCATTTTGTTTAACAAGACACAGAAACAATCCTGCAGCCGGATACAAATCACTGAACAGCCCGGCTGACATTTCAAGGAGACTGACATTGTTTCACAAGCTGCAGTGAATTTTAAATGACAGTCTTTTGTCAACATTGTTTACACAGATCGATAGGCGATGTGATGTGTTTGAATACAATTGCTGGCTCTTAGACACGCTGCAGCTTTTTCCCAATAAGACGTAAGTGATGGTCCTCACCTTCTTTGTCGACAGTGAAGGGCACATCAGGGGTGACAATCTCGTAGTTGCAGATTTGGCTGTACTGGAACGAGCAGTCGGCGTCCACTGCCTCCACCTTCAGGATGCTGTCATACTTCTTTCCCTCGATGACGGTGGCTTTGTAGGACTTCTCCTTGAACACGGGTGAATACTCGTTGATGTCGTTCACTTGGATATGGACGGTGGCCCTGATAGGGACATTTCAAAGTTAAGGCACTGGCAACTGGGGATGTTCAAAAGACATACTTCATGAAAAAAGATATAACCCAAGCTAAAATATTCTATCATCATATTACATGATGCTTTTGAGATCCATTTATTTATTTAAAGGGCTCATGATGAAAGAGGAAAATAAAAGAAATGTCTTATTCTGTGTAATAATAAGGAATATTTCCGGTAGCTATCGATATGCATATGAAGCTCTATGCTGTTTGATGTCTGCCTTTAATTGTAAATTATTTTGTCGTTCTTGTGTTGTCTGACAGTTGCAACAGACTCAAAGGCTATTTCCACAAGAGCTATAAAGAAAACTGTATTCTTTCATTCTTGTTACCATAGCTACTGACATATTTCGTACATTATGCTTTTGGCATCACTGCTTCAACAGTTCCAGCACATCAATTAAATAATAATTTAGCTTTTTTGGTAAAATAATACAAATATCACATAACAGTATTCACAGTTCTGTTGTTTGCTTTGCTGTCACTTTCCACAGCAAATGGGTCAATTTCATGTGAGCTGCACCTCAAGAGTTACATCTGAAAGAACCCTTATTTATCCTACATAGATATGAGAGGGGGCGGTGTGGCTTAGGTGGTAGAGTGGTGGTTCTTCAACAAGAAGGTTGCCGGTTCAAATCAAAGGGCCTCGTGAACTGGCAGGGGATGACTCACTTGTGGGACTTCTTCATGTTGGCACCATCAGGACCCTCTCCACAGTCGTAAGCCTGGATGGTGAAGGAGTGCTCCTTTTGCAGCTCACAGTCCAGCTTGTCCTTGGCCCGGATGACCCCCTCGCCAGTGGACTTGTCAAGGACCACTGCCTCAAAGGGGACATTCTGCCCGTGGATCCTGAAGCCGCAAATCTCACCTGAACACGTCAAGAGTCAAAGGAGACTTTGCTCAGATAACTGACGACAGATGGGAAATTACATTGTTCAGAATGAACAATTATGTTCAAGGAAAGAAACCATAAATTCACGCAAAAAAAAAGAAAAGAAAAAGATCAGCCACAGTTTTTTGGGAGCCGGGAATTTGTAGATTGGGATGGGTGGTGTCTGTGGAGGAAGCCCAAAAGCACTGTCATATGGGTGAGTAGTTTTGGGGGAGGGAGGTCGGGAGAGGGTGTGGGATATCTAGTATCAGTACACAAGTGTCTTTTCCAAGCCACTTAAAAACATTGCATCCAGTCATGCAGGCAGAAACTGAAAAGATGTGGACAGGCATTTCACAGGAATACTTGAGAAACAAAAAAAGTACATCAAGAACAATATTAGAAGGTAATTTATCTCTGTTATGAATAAAAATTACAAATGATCTAATCAGGAATAAATTACCATAAAGAAAAGGAAGATTAAAGCAAAATTGTAACTCTTTACAATAGAGAACATTGTGTAAACGGGATCCAGCATCAATTCAGCCATCAAACCCCAAAAGGTCTGTGAAAGAAAAAAAATCTCAGACAACACCTCCATTATAATAATTTTTTTTTCGTAATTGAAAGAAGTCTTCCTGTGTAATATTGCCTCTCAACCGAAACTACTGGAAAAATGAATTCAAATAAAATTATAGAGAACTGAAGCGGTAACAGTATTCAAACAGAAAAGTACTGGATGAGAACTGGGGTTAGAAATATCAACTTGCTTGACATCCACATCAAATGACAACTGCAGCCATGCTAATGGTAAAGATTAGTGGTGAAGATTTAACTCAAAGAGATCCACTGAGGCAAAGATGCAACAACAGAAACTTTGCAGCGGAGAGAGTTTGCATTAGTTAACAATCTCAGCAGCTTTCATTTGAAGATTTGAATGCGAGTAAAATCCACAGGAGTCACTGTAGCTGCTCAGACCTGATTTGTCACATAGAGGCAAGACGAACATGATCAGTGCCTTTGAGACGTTCACTTTCAGAACGTTTCTTCTCTTTAAATATCAAATCCATTGTGAATTTCTGCTCCAATTGCCAAGAGACTTCATAGGTTATGAAATCATTGTCTTACTTTTTTTTATTTAACCGTCTTAAATTTGGATTGTATTGGACAGAATGACAGCAGAGTGACTGAAAACTCCTGATTTAAGCAGCGCTCCGTTTCCTGGTGACAGCTGAAAAACTGTTAGGGTCTGCAAACTGCAATGGATGTCTCATGCACAGATATTTCTAAGTAGAGTCAGCCCCACATCACACTTTTCATCCAGATGTTGGAACGTCAACATATTCAGGGTGAGAAAAAAACAAAATCAAGAAAACCAAATAGGGAGATTACGGAGCATGGCGGGAGTTGCTGTGTAAATGTGTGGATGCTTTTTGTTTTCTTTGTTTTTTTTTGCATTAGTGGGTTAATAGTAACAACTAAGCACAAGGCAGAAGAAAGAGCCCAAGATCACCTTCATCAGTGAGGGTCACCTCAAAACTCTCTACAAGGAAGGGAGAGAAGATAAATCCAGATCAGTTAGAAGAAGAGTTGGAAGATAAGAGAAAACACAAGGAGGACAGGAAGGAAAGACACTCTATAAGCTCACAAAACCCCTCACAAGCAAAGAATATGCTGCCAGTTGAAAGAAAGTATGGATTAAAACATGTAAGAGGGATGAGTCTTTGCGGTTTACAAAACATCACAATTACATTTGTGGAAACTAGTTCATCAGTTTTCAAATTAATTGAGTCCTGCATCCAGAATGATCCAACACTTTGAGACCTTTCCCCCATTCAAATGAATGGCTGTGTGTTTATGGCCTGTCAGGGCCTCCAGTGTGATGGACGGTGTCATTTTGTTTTCACCTACTAAACAAAATGGTTTTCACATTAGGGGCTGCTGTCCGGGGCCAGTCACGCTGTGGGGGTGTCGTGGGCCTTCGTGTTCTCTAGTGAGCTCTAATGACCAGCTCACATCAAGGCTTTAGGAATTCCTCAGCTTGTTCCTGGTAACACAGGCCTCTCATCTCAGATCAGGTCAGCCATCATAGAGACTGTTATGTATTGATTTTAGTCTTGACATGCACCGGCCATTTTGCTGTTGGTGCTTATAAATAAATAATAAATACAGTGACGTTTAATATAATTTCTTTTTACAAGCTAATGGATCCAAATGCTGTTTATTCAGAACTTATTTGCAGGACATGTGCTGCAGGAAAAAAATATTTTCTCTGAGCTTGTCTATTACTTTTCCTCCATTGGTGTGTTTTGGTTTGGACTTAACAAAACTTTATTTAAGGTCCAATCACCTGATCTCACGTACCACACATACATACAACACACAGAAACACAGTCTCATTGGTTGGCCCTAAAACAGACAGTACAATCCGCTACAGGGGCTCCTCTCTCATTGAAGGCTAACCTATTCACGTTGATCTGACTTAAGAGCCTGTGAATGGACTTGTGCATGGCCTGTGGGTCAGCTTTACAGTGAACCCTGTTTGTTGGCACAGATGGACCATCTAGAAAGAGCCTGGCATGGCAGAGCTAGTCACCCCTGCTGCCACGTGAGGACAGATTGTCTCCAGAGAGCATGTTCACAAAGTCCATTCGCAAAAGTCCTGCTCATCAACAAGGGAGCCCCTCCACTGAAAGAAGAGGGACAACAGGGCTTTGCATTCAATGCTAATTTACTGTGAAAGGAGACAAACACGCAGAGAATTGGAATTTATTAAATTCCTTGTCCCTCAGAAATGATGGGCCTCTTATTGATGCCGTCCACCTTAAAGGCTGAGTGCTGCCAGGCTGATCAGCTACTGTGAGCTGTCACATTTCCCACAACTTTGTGAAAGTTATTACATTTGGCATCTCCTCTGACCTGACACGTGGATGTTAACGCCTCACTTGCAAAATCAGTAGAGGTAATGCAAGATAAAATGGTCATATCTAGTGGGGTGAGTGCACAGAGTGCGAGGAGAATAGCAGACAAAAGATAACACAACTCATGTGATTTGAAATGGTGCTGTGGTGCTTTGAGTTCTGGCCAAAGTCAATCCTGCTGTGATTAAAAAGCCCCAGAGCTAACGCTGCCTCCGCACATAAAGCACACTAATTGTGCCCCACCACTGGGAGGAGGAAAAGACATGAAAGGGTATTTTGATCTGAATATCAAAAGGGAAAATCTGGTGGTTATGGAAACCAGCTGTGCGTCAGTATGACAGCCATGTCATAATAATTCAATTTGCAGAAAGTAATTGAGTCACACAAGTCTGCTACCCGAAGTGCATTTAATAAGTATTCAATTTGAGCAAAGGTATTATCTCATACTGAGACAGTCTTAATTTAATTTAAAAGCACATATAATCTAAATTATAACCTAGATCCCAGAAAAAATAGTTATGGATATATAAAGCATTACAATGGTTCTACTTCCATGTTAAATAAAGCTTTTTTTCATTTTCAAAAATGATTAGTTTAATAAACCAAAGTCAAATTGTGTTTAAAACACATACAACAATGAGACTGAATTGAAAAAGTAAATCACATTATAAATTCTCCCTCCATTACATGTAACATGATCTCAAAGCTTTCATGGTTCAGAGTCATTTAAGTTGGTTTTCTCCTTTATTGAGTGTGAAATAATTTTAGGTTAATTGAAGCTGAGGTATGAGGAACAACAGCAGCAGCATTACATCCCCTCTCTCACCTGCATAGCGTAGAGGAGCATCCTTGTCCAGTGCAATTAGAGGGGGGTCCAGTAGCACTTTCTCATCGTTTTCCGTTACGATCCCATGGTACGTCGTCTCAATCCATGGTTTGTGCTTATTGACTGTTAGAGACAGAAAGAGAAACATTTGTGTTTACCATAAAGAAGAAAAGTCTCTGCCTATTTCTGTCCTGAGGTCTTGTTTCTCTCTCAATGGCACTTTTTTTCTGCACTGTTAATAGTAAATGTACTAGATTTATGTAATGCTTTACCAGTCTTAATGGCCACTCAAAGCTCTATATAATACAAGCTGCAAACACAACCATTTATACAACAAAAATATATATATAGTGGTACGCCATCACATCCCATTCACACACACTAATGGCAGAGCCATCAGGGGCCCAGGAACAGTTTGACATTAACAAGCATCTCAGGTGATCGGACCACGAGGCGGTACTTTTAAGTTAGACAGTTACACACGACATGAGAGAGCTTGTGAATGGATCTCACTTCCTCGCTCGATATGCAAATAAACATCGACATTATCTTTGTTCACAGAGTGATGCAAGTCTATTTTAGTGTGTGAGTCTTGAGATATTACTATTTGAAATAGTAAAAAAAGAAAATCAATATGTATGAAAACACAGATGTTTAAAAATAATTTCCCTTTCATTGTGTAACTGTGGTGGTTCACATGACGTCAGCTAAACATATGCGTCACAGGCCACCTCACAGTGGGTGATCAGATCTTGAATAAAACCATACATCTTGAATGTTCACAGACCTACCAGGTCTGAACAGAGCCTTGTACTTTCAGGGTGGCTTCGTGGAGCATTAGCTGTGCCGTTTACAGCTCAGTGAGCTACTCAACCTGGGAAGCATTAAAGCTACTGACAGCAAATTGTCCTAACTGGCTGCTGCAGAAAAAGCTGCATTGAGTGACATATTTGGGCTGAATTACAGAACAGTACTGACGCAGGGGATATGCAGCTCTCTTACAGCCAATATGTGCTCACTCCAGAGTGAGAGGAGAGGATAACATTCCTGTACTACTGATCTGCAGAGGCGATTCTAACTCTGGCTGACAGAACGCTGTGGGGGACAGCAACTCTGGCAGAGCTAACCAAACTATAGGCACCTTTCCTGAGGACTACACATGAAAAACCTAAGTATGTGAAGAGCATTTATGTAACTCTTCCCTGGTTTTCAGAATGATAGGTTTAGTTCAGGCAAAGTATCCCCCAAAGTTGATGAGGCCTGCAACTTTTGTGCAAGACCTATTAACAAGAATTGCAACTTTTTTACTGTCTGATCACACTTATTGATCCATGGCTTTAAAATGTTATATCAGAAGAAAGATATATTTTTTTTATCCAATTATGATTGCAGTAAATCTGGAAGTTGTTGAAATCATAATAAATTCAATGCGGCCCAATCTTGCATTTAAGCTAAGTCATGTTGGCCTTGAATCAACAGCAACATGTCATTGACCAAACTTTAATTAGCACGTGGCCCAAAGTTACGTCATAATTAATCTAAAATAATTCATAAGGCATCACAAACTGCCTGTAGATATACGAGAGATTTCTTTTGGATTCATAGAGGAACATCCCAGTGCTACATATGAGCTGTCAAGAGGTTAACATTAAAAGACTGAAAGCCAGTCAGAGCAGCGACAGACGGCTTGAATTGGGATGAATGTTTAACTTCTGTGGCACATCCTCCAGCCTCCAGTCCTTGTCAGTGGTTTAATTACTGCGTCTGTGTTGCAAAATGCAGGTGATCTGCCGAGGTTGCCAAAACAGAAATGTTGTTGGCACATGTGCCTGCCCCTAATGTGTGAACTGCAAGTTTGTGTATTTCAAAGTCTTAAAATAAGTTATGTACTCACCATTTAATAATTAAGCTTCACATCAGCATTTCACAAGTTAATCCAAACTGAAATATGTTTTGCATAGTGAGATTAAGTCCACAGTTCTTTCATGGTTTAAAAAAGCCTAAACATCCCACATTCATTATCTGCCTAATAAAATGACTGGTGTGGAATAGCATAATCTGTGCCCGAGTTATATTCTGAGCTTCAAACAGTAGCCAGATTTAAAGGAAATCTACAAAAGCGTAAATTAAAGAGGGCAAGGTTTTCACAAGGTACTAAATGTCAATCTGCCAAATCCAATTTCAGTGAAGCTAATGAGTCGCGTTTTTTCATTACAGAATTTAGTGTAATTCTCAGTGATTACACGATCAATGGAAATTAATTACAAGCTACATGCACAGGATTGGTTTGACGTGGGCATCACCATAAATGGGGATTACCCAACATATTATCATTTTATTCTGTGAGAGATTTTCTTCCAATGGTATCTTAAAGGCTTAAGAATTGCTTTTAAAACTCGTCAATGCAAAAAGTAAATTTTTAAGTTTTTTAACAACATTAATTTGTATATATTAGTACATTATTAAAGTGAGTACTTTTGGATGTCTTTATTTAGTTTATTATCAATTTGACATGATAGAAGACAGATAATGAGGTGAGGGACAAAAAGAAAATATTCTATAGACTCAAACTGTGTTTTAAGGTTTAGCCAAAATAAAGAACTTTTAACTTCATGGCTGAGCTGCATAAGGATTTCCTATCACTTTAAATCTCTGGTTAATCTTGTCCTGTGCATGCAGTGCTTAAGTGCTATGTTTGCCGGTGATTTGGAATTGATCAAGCCCAATAAGTCGTCTGAAGTGAAGTGGAAGTCTTTAGACAGATTGCTAGGCCAGACTACTATAATAATCTGCTTTAACTTCCACAGAGTCACAGTGGCTTTAATACAGGTCCATCAATCGATTGAGGTGCACTGAACCAGGATCACTACTGAATGGTGCAACATCAACATTTGAGTCTAATCGTGACCTATAAAAAGAGCTGAATGAACAGAGATGGCCTGGGTCTTCTCTGGTTGATCGAGTTTAATGTTGTTTCCCGTAATCTAGCATCTCCATCTAGACCATTTGGAATTGGCCTCAAAATAAATGTGTGTTTTACTTAATTTTAATTAATTGAATCCACAGTAAACAAGCACACAAACTTAAGACCAGCTGCCACTGGTAAGACTAACTGGTAAAGTTATATGACTTAAGTCCAATACAAAGCAATATAATTCTATGGAGAGGAGTTTAATTACATAATTGATAGAGTATTTGTCATTCTCTGATCAAAAAGAGAGTTTAAAACCATAAAATTCTCATTTGAGCCAAAATTGGCTTTTCAACTTAAAATATATAATGTGACATATCGCCCAGCCCTACAAATTGTAGAGCACACAGAATGTGATCCCCCTTAAATGAAGGTATAGGAAAAAAAACGATGCCCAACTGCAAATGTCCCTTCTGCTGTGCATCACCATTTAAATCACAGCTCCTTTCACTCCGTCACACACCTCCCATGAAATAAAATCTTAAGCTCCATTTTATCTTAAGCGTGAAATTCTCACATACGATGTGTGAAATTGCCAACAAGGGCATTCTGACAAGACAGCTTCATCATCTCCCATCAAGCCTGCAGTGAATAGGAAGAACGTTTGCAGGGCTGTGACTTGCTTGGCAGAGAGCATCTGACACAGCACAACAGAGATGTGATGCACGGAAACTGGGTGATTTTGTTACATACGATTATAAAGGGAAGACTTTGCACTGTAATGGAGGCAAGAGTTTGTTGTCTTCAGGAGAGGCAGCTTTAGGATTTAGGATGGAATGAGATTAGGAGACAGGCTTTGAAGTGAAGCAGTCTGAGAGGGGGCCTGCTGCTACTGCAGCTCTGAGAATGTTTCATATGGAAAACAGACATTTTCTTAATCAAACCAAATTAGAAAACCACTTCTAATGCAATGCATACTCACTACTGTCCTAATTATAACCTGCAGACTCAGCCCATCGCTCAGATCAAAGACGATAATTCAAGAATTAGATGCAACTCTTTCTAATGAATAATGATCAACATTAAACTGATCATTAGACCCATGACCTACAGCAGAAAAGACTTGAGAAACGCATGTGCTTGTGTTTTATCAAATGTAAATTAACATTAGGTTCTTAGAGTTATCTGGTAACATTTAGGGCCAGATTGACATGTGGCCCATGCTGCTTAATCCCATGTGGAGCAACAGAAATAAATCTTCGTCCTGAATCATGATAAACAATCTAATTTTAAGGAGATCGCAACAATAAATGTTCCTAGCAAAGCAAAAAGAGGCCATTTTCAACTGAGAATCTCCATCTTTTACAGCACCCACTGAATGCACATTACCTTATATAAGCCTGAAAACAAGAAAGAAAAAAGTCGAGAGAACAATAAGTCAATCTGTCTTTGCAAGCAACCATTAGGTAAAAAACAGAAAGGATGGTTGCTCACTAATATCATTTAATGTGTCCTTGTTTTTTGCTTAAGTGCAGACAGATTAGGGAAAGTGAACAAATGAGGACAAAAATGGTAAAAAAACAAATAAATAACAAAGCTAAGGAGTCAATTACAAAAACATGTAGATCATCATTCCACATGCATCCAAACATTGTAAGGTAAGTTTGAGAAGAAACATGGACTAAGTGACCCTCAATTGTATTTGTAGCAAAATAAATCATTTCAATATAAATATTAGATGAGTTAGGATATAAATACGCATATATAATGGCCTGATATTGCTTTCTTGATAAATAATAGATATTAGCCTTGTAGTGTCATCCTCTGCCAAAGTAAAACATTTTCATCTATCCATAAAAAAAGTTTATAAAACACATAACAAAGTGTTTGTATGGCTAATCCATTTAAAGAATGTGCAAATGATGCTGATGAGGAGAACTCAGGGGGACAGGAGCAGTTTTAAAGAGGGGGGAGAGCTGAAACACAGCCGTCTTCTGACACCAGTGGACATAGATAAAGTATAAATAAAGTGTTGATGCGTGAGCCAGACTGTGCTATGCCAAGTCAAGCCAACATCCCTGATCAGCTCTGTGTCTCTGCCACCCGTACTGTGCACTCTCTGAACCAGATGCTCCTGGTGTTTTGTTGTTGTTGTTGCATAGGCACCTTGTTTGTTTCCAGGGATTAGAGGGGAAACATGCGCATTTATTGGAGATTGATAATAGGGCTTTAATTATACTGAAGTGATCCAGATTTGCATCGGGATGATGGAACAATGATACTGAGCTGTATATTTTGCAAGTATAAATGTGCATTTATCATATTGTGTAGTCATTGTTTTAAAAGGTACCAAACATTTGCTCATCTTCTAAATACGACAAGTTGTTGTTTTTTCTTTTCAGACATGACAGTTAACTCTAACTGTTGACAAAACAACTGGGGTTCTCAGGAAATATAACGGGCATTTTTCACCGTTTAAGACATTTTACAAACTGACAGAAAACAATGATGAAAAGTACTGTTAGCTGCAGTCCTGCTTGGAGCCATGAAAGATAACTGGAGTTTCAGGCCTCAATGCAACAGTCAACAAAGACCATTATTGGATCAATAACATTGTAATATTACAGTGAGACCAAATAGCTAGCAGCTATCCCCCCTTAAATGAATCACAGGCACTTTCCTGGTCTGTAAGGTGCAGAGGACGATGCACCATTTTCAGCAACAAGATTAGCTGTCTCTGATGAGAAGCCCTTTGTTGTTAGTTGTTATCACCACTGCAACTTTTGAGCTTTCCTTTCAACTAATTAAACCACAAAACAATAATGGTCTTGTATAGTAAAGACCCAATAAGCTTCTACTCAGCTCAACAGTCCAACAACAACAATATCAAACTTCAAGGCCATCTTTGAGGATTCACACATTGTATGTGGAGGCACCTATTGAACAGTGGGATGCCATCTCTGATTCTTTCATGACTTCCCGCAGAACGGGGAAACATATTGACCATTCACATGGACACAAAGACAAAGCCTCTTTATTGTTGCCTGACTCTTTTATTGAAGCCTCAGCTACACAGTTTGACCTATTAACCGTGATGAAATGCTTCCTGCGAGGAATGTAAGGGCTACAATGGCCTGTGGTAATCCTGAGGTTCAATAGGACACCTGTATATGTGCTCTCCCTCCATACCACTGCTGTGATGTCTCGACTTCATGAGGGAGGAATATAATCATTGTCCCTCCCCAACACTTACACACCAATATGTGAGTGTTCACAGGCTACTGGTCACCCTGGGAGAAGCAGGGAAAACCACTACAGCTGTCCAGATTGCAGCAGCATCACTGCAGCAGATGATCACTCTGCAAAATAATATAAAGCCTGATAATGCTTTTGAATCTCTGAGTGCTTGTTGTGTAATGATAATGTTGCAGCAAAGTGTCAGTGCCTAAGACGCGGCTGTTTCATTGACTCTGACCTGAGAGCCTTCATCTTCTTTGATTACATGCAAATGTGAAGCTCTACTACACTCCATTAAAAGTCTGGTTGAACACTGAGCAAAACACAACTAGTACAATAGTCATCCAACTTAGCTGTAACTGACTTCCTTTCTCAGAGTTTTCAGATAACATTGAGTAAAAACTAATGAGCTACCAAACTGTTAACTGAGATAAACTGTATGTCAACTAAAGACATGTAAAATGTAAGAATGTGACATATTGTAAATGATATACTAAGCAGCAAGTGAATGTAGTTAAACTTTAATAAGCAAATTAAATATCCAGTGTTTGGTTGGTGTTTGTTTTGAATGTTTGAAAGACTGATTACCTATTATTATGAATAAATCAGCCAAACATGCCAATCACAGGCAACATAAGTGGTAGTGTGATCCTCAAGCAGAGTGTGCGCTCTGTTTTAATTTTGCGAGTGTCTGTGCTCTGAGATAGTCATAGCTTGAGGTGGTCCCAGGAAGAAATTCGAACATTTTATCCTCGTAAACTGTGAAAACAAATACAGAGGAAGAAGCCAAACATAACACTTTCAGAAACTGCCGCAGATTATGTGAGCACCAGACAATTCCAGATAAGGACTGATTTATTTAACAATCAAATAAATCTGTATTTTCCAGAGGCAGGGTTCTCCTGGCAGACCTGTGTGCCTTAAGATGATGTGGTAGACGTTTCCAACACCAACAGATGCAAAAATGAAAAAAACAACTGGAAAACAAATATATCCTGGTGAAGAAGCGGTGTCAGACATGTAGAAAGCATTGGCAAATGTGTCAAGAGAGTTTATTGAGATAAGAGCTGACACTGGTGTCTTTGTGTCTTAAAAAAATCAAGTGCTCTCCACAGCGGAGTTAATACGTAACTTCCTGCCTTCGCCGGCTGCGTCCAATCGCATCACCTCTCACCTGAATAATGCGGATAATTTGGAACCGCTGCATTGTGAATGTGTGAAAGGCAAAGTCCGGGTTGAGTCCAGACCCAATTTTCCAGACTTTACCCGCAGGTCATGTCTGATAACGGCTTTACTGAAGTCGGACAGAAATATCCAGCAGTGGCACAGACACTGCAGCTGAATAGGCGCAGGTGTGCAGTGCATGCAGATTTGCACTGGATTCATTTATCCTGGTGACTCTTAACTCCATGGACCAAGAACCATCAATGGACAATCTGCTCACAGTCTGAAACTGTGGGCACACTTCTCTGTTTTTCTTGCCTTACAAGCTCCTGAGCTTGTTGACACAAGCCACCGCAATCACAGACTGTGGACTGTTCTAGGAAGCCTTGAAGTCTCTTAAATGAAGCCCAGACCTCAAGGGCCCCTCACTCCCCAAACACCCGGCTCACACAGGAGAGTCTCTCAGTTTCCCTGCCAGGCAACAACATTTGTTTGTCTTCCACGCAGAGACCGAACACACCCTGGATGGCCGTAGCCCTGCATTAAAGAGGGGGTTGGGAGCCACAGAGGCCTTGAATGCAACTCAATCACCTCTCTGTGCGAGCGACACAAAAGGGCCAGTGAGAGTGAAGAAGTGAGAGTGAGACGGCAACAGCTCTGAACAGGCGCTACGGTGTAGCTGAGTTAAAGCAGGTAATGTGCTCTCTGGTTACCTGCTTCCCATGGAGCTTAATGTTAACACGCCCGATTGTGAATAACTCCAGTTGCAATATTTCAGCTGGAGGCAATGGGACTCAAGGGGGGAGGTGGCACAGCCGCATAAGCAGCAGATATGGGTGGAAATACAACCTGTACATTTTATTACAGTTTTGAATCCAAAGATAACACAAATCCCTTTCAGCATTAAGGCATTCCATTTAAGACTGACAAGGAAAATGATATTTCTCATATATTTGTGTGGCCTATTATCTTGACCAGATATAAAAGTAAAAACAGATTTTTAACTAATTCTAATCATTCTACAAAACCGAACCTGTGACCCTATGTTCTAATGTTAAACAACATGTTCTAATGTTAAACAAAAACACTACAGATTCATGCAAATTTAAACTCCTTTCTTGTTAGCTAACACAAATTCCCAGTCATTTGGCACAACTTAATATTCACAACTGAATGACCCATTCTTGACAGTTCACTGACTCCATTTAGCGAGCGAAGCTGCCGCCGATAGGAAAGTCACCACCGACCCAAATCAGTTCAAGAATTCTCATGGCCTGACTTTCCAGCAAGTGGCAAATTACCAAATCGAAATACTTCAACAACTTAGCGCTTTCTGAGGATTATCTCATACACACATTCTTGAGGGGCTTGAGACACGATCCTGTGAACAGTGAACACATTGTGACGTATTTAGTCAAGATCCCGACCCCAAAGTCTGGGTCTAAAAGCCCTTTTGTTCCTCTGCAGAATGTCTGAATAAATACTGCAAATATGTAACAGTTAACTTGTAGGAACAGGGCCTCCATCTAGGGCAAGCAAACTATTATTTTGGGCAACTAAGGGTAAATGTAATAGATCTTATCATAGTCCACGGAAATAGTAAACAACTTTAAAGCTCACATAAATAAGAATGCATGGTTCCCTCTTTACCTTAGACTGGGTGGTTTGACACACGGTGTCTTTCGACAAATGAAAACATATTTAAGTGAAATTTGGTTCAACCTTTGTCCATCACCCAAACGAGTAAGTGATAAGGTTTAACTATGAACAGCGCCACCATGCTGCCATTTACAAGACACTTTGACGATCGTCAAGAACGTACCGTGAGGTTAAGAGGAATATTCTCTCATCAGATTCCCTGCATGGGACAAACTATGAGTATTGGTCTCATTTGTGCGTTGACTGATTTACCTCCATTTTATCCATTCCACCTACTCATTTTATCAGCTCATCTAAATTTGAATGCATACTTGGCTGAGCCTGATAAAAAGAAAATCTGATCCTGCACAAACTGAGGACTTTTGCTTGTGGTTTGTACTCAAGAAGAAAATAAAATCAATGGCCATAACTCAGTCAGTCTGGCCTAAAATTCACCCTGATACAAATCCATGAAGTCCCCATGAAGGATCTACTTATTCTTGAAAACTCATGGCTGCCATCAGCCAATCAGGATCAAAGTTGCACTTATTTAGCCTTGTGCTGCTTCAGCAAAGATGTGTGCTCTAAGAGGTCTTTTACATCTGCGTCCAAGGACTGATATGTGGAGCAGATCTCTAAACATCAAACAAATTCAGTCCCATCAATCAAAACCACGTCGGGTGACCCACTGACAACAGCTGACATTTTACTATTTGTTTAACCAGCTGATAGAGACCTAGGTGAAAGATGTCATCACATTATCAGTGAATAATCACCCCCCGGTTGATTATTTCTGAGTGTAAACAAGACTGATGCTGGATGCTGGAATATAACAGCATAACTAGAGCTGCAGGAGAGATTCAAACAATGCAATGATTGTCATCTGTGTGCATCCACAGAGTTTCATAAGTCCAACAAAAGGTTTCAATTTATAATGGCTTTGAATGCTGATGTCAATGTTGTTTATAGAGTGAGAGTCCTGATGACTACATGTAAGGGTAGAAAAGCCTGTGAAGACTTTAGTGGAAATTTACTGTAAAATGTATGAATAAGCTGATTTAACAGACAAATGTACTGATGCCAAATTCAAAATATTTAATATGTTTGGAGTCAAATAAATATGATATAGAGCTTCTTTGTATGAATAACAACCATGTGTACAATATTTTCCTGCATGTCTTAACTCATTAGCCTTTACAATGGGATAAACTGAATAATTAAGTGATCAGGAACGAGCATCCAGACAATTAATTTGACTTCAAAAAGAAATATATTGACCTCAATACATTACGCTAGCATTAACCTATATGAAATTTTAAGTAAATCAATGGCAGGCTCCTCAAACTAATGCAGGATGAGAGGAGGCCTGGGAGAAAACACCTGACCTGTACTATGTACTTTATCCTAGTCATGTGAGGACTGCGCATATGTTAACTCAGCACCACACAAAGCCGGCCATCCAATTTGTTCAGCTACAATTACTTAATTCGATGATGAATGAGCCAAGAAACTTCCAATCCGCCAGCTTTTCTTTTGTCTGGCTCATGCACCTCAGCAGACCGAACATTTAACCCTCCAACACAGGGACACGCAGCAGCTGCTCGTGGTCACAGAATAAGACACAGATCACGTGGACGAGACGTTCAAACCAAGTGACAAACACCATAATGTGAAGTTACGATTAAAAATATAAAAAATCTTAAAACAGAAGTGGACAGCACACACCTAAAATGTGCTGACGTTTCAATAGACCTCCCACAAACCATCTGTGTTCGCCCCAGTGACCCTCACACTGGCATGTCCTTGCTGGTAGTATAATGAATCAGAGGGTGGCTGCAAGAAGTTTAATGTGTAACAAAACGTGTTTTTCCCCCACTGGTCCTTCAAGGTTTGCCTGAGGGTTGGTTGAAGCTTCGCCTGGATGATGACGTCAAATCATTTGCAGTCATCTAAACTAGATGCTTCGGGAACAAGAACTGCTAAGGATAGAAAACCGGAGTGTTTGCCCTTTTGTTGGCTTAAAAGGTGGCTGTTATTACAAGAAGAAATCCACAACAAGCAATGAAAACGCATTAGCCGGCCTGCAGGTGACAAGAAGTGGCTCATGATATACACGAGTGACCTTTGGTTAATAAAAGATAAGCCCTCGCCAAGATGGTGATTTCACAGGCCTCCCGTTGCTGATAAGAGCAGGAGAGTCAGCAGGTGAATGTTGCAAACACACACATAAAAACACATTTCCGCACTTCCCAGGACTAACTGCTGGACACCTTTTTACCTTTTGATTTATGAAAAAGGAAATGAAGTTACTGGTGTAATGGCAGACTCATGGTGCTGGACATTCTCAGCTGCTTGACATGGCAACGGTGAAAAAATATGGCTGTATTAAAAGCCCCTGTGCCGACATTTATGGAACCAACAACCCTTCCATGGTCTTTATACTGTTCATGGGGCATAAACTGGGTGTAATATGAAAAATAAGGCAACACACGCAAGCCTCCAGCATTGAGAACTGCCCAGACATGCTGATATGGCCGGTGACTAATATGCACCTTTACACACCCTGAAACACAGGAAGATCACACTGGGGAGTCGATGGAGTTTGGGTGTGTAAATTCATGCAGTGAGGGACGGCTTCATGTGTTGTGCAGGGAGCTGCTGTGAGGAGGGAGGTGGACCACCCTGCTGCAGATAACGGCATGTTCCTCCTCAGTGTGTCCATGGGTGACATTGCAAATGAAGAGGACAGATTTCTATCTCTTGAATAAAAATTAAATATATATATACATGTATGTGATCATGATTGGGCCCGGAACTAGTTAAAGACTTGTATTTATTTTGTTACTTCAGTGTGTAATCACACCACATGAATTTTTAAATCCTCCGACAAAACAGGAGCATGCGAAGAGGAGCTGCAATGCGTAGCCAAGCGAGCTCCATCCCGGTGCGACCGCAGCGATGCCAAAGAAAGCATTAGGCCTTGTGATGGAAGAACAAACCTGCCAGCACTGATGGCACTGGATCTAAAATGGGGGGGTAAATAAACACATCATCACTCGCCATTAATTCAAATAATTACCGTTTGATTTCCGAACGTGCGCAAGTTAAAAAGGAAAATGTTGATGGACCAGGTAGAAGGTGCCGAGTATGAATCTTAAGACATGCGAAGCCACAAGAAACGAGCGGTCTAAAAATAGACTGGATGCGGATGACAGAAGGGGGTCGTTCCTTGGCCTTGATGTTATCTCCCAAGTAGCCCCCTTTATTAGGATGGAATCTTAGCACATAGATGGAATGTGTGGTTAGAGGGTTCTACGTGGTTCTGGGGGGTTTAAAGCTTCAGCCGGCCGCAGCATCGCGGGATGCACTTGCTGCTGCCGGCGGGATGCCTCCATCCCTGCGCTGCGGCTGCGGAGCGGACCATCCCCGAGCAGGTTCCTGCAACCTGCATCTCCCCGGACCGCACCGCCCGGCTGGCTAACGCCTCTCCCTCCCTTCTCCACCGCCCGGAGAACCGCTAGACGCGCGGACAGCACCGAGAGGACATGTCCGACACGTACGGACACACACTCACACAACGGGACACAAATCCCAGCTTAGTTACCTTTAGCTGCTTCCAGCGCACATAATAGTCCGAGGACCAGTCCGACAGCGGAGGCAAATCGTGTATTCCCTTGGAACCGCATCCCGACCTGGAGTTCAACCGCGGTGAAGTAAGAGGCGACCTTCTGCTTCTCCTTCTCCTTCTTCTTCCCCCGTCAGTCAGCCGGAGCGTGTCTCTGAGCCAGACGAATAAAATCCAGAAGATGAGCGTCTGTTACCGCGGTAGCTCTAAGATGGCCGTCGTCACCGCTGCCGCTCTGCTGCTCAATCAGCGCTGCTCACTGTGTGCAGCCCGACGCGTTCACGGACCGTCGTAGAACATCCAGTGTGCACTGGCTCTGACACACACACACACACACACACGAACACACACACACGAACACACACACACACACACACACACACTCATCTTGCATGTTGTGTAGAGCTGCTTCCCCTGAGACAGGTGTTTATATAATAGCTATCCACCAAATCACCTTTATTGAAATAAACCTATATACAAGAAATAATTGAGAGCTATTGCACATTTATACACGCTGAGCTAGGAAAGCATGTGAAAGAGAAATACATTTTGCTTATTATCAGAATATCATTTACACACACACACACACACAGGTATATATACAAAGTATACAGTTTAAGAACACATTGTGAACACAAAACAAATCAACAAAAGAACCTAAAACAAATCAAATTGTGAGAACAAGCTCTTCACGGGAGCAAAGGTGGAAAAAGTTGAGCAAACCGGGCATATTGCTCAATCGGTTTATCTAGTAATTGAGGTGTGTGCATGACTAAACACAATATCAGAAGACATAAGTGGAATTGCACTCAGTAGAGTCCATACATCCGCAGAGGCACTACTACTATTACCTACCACAAATACCAGTCCCCTTAAACATTTAATTTTTTCATCAGGACCCAGCAATTAATATCAATGAAAATGTTGGAAAACGCTCTCTCAATGCTGAAGAAAGTTGAACAAGAAAATCTACCCTGATCTATCCCACATCCTTCCAAGTTTGATGGTTATCAGTCTGGTGTTTTTTGCGTAATCCTGCCAATTAACAAAAAAACACAGATGACAACAAAACGGTAAAGGCAAAGGTAATCAAGGCGTAATCTTGGACTACAGTGGTATTCAAGCAAAGAAATCTGTAAATTTTACGATTAAGATTGGGGGAAATCAGCAGGCTAATCCAGGCCCACCAGTTTATTTTATATTGAACATAAAGCATCCATGTTAATCCAAGAGTTGTTTTCTCCAACTCCAGTGCCCAATAGGAATTAAATTGAACATTAAATGAAAAACTATCACTGTTACAAGATTATAAAACACAAAAGTGAAATAACACTGATAGACCAGTTGATAACACCAGCAAAATAAAAATAAAAAGTCCTGGTGCCAGCAATAAATAAAAACAGTTATTCCACTTCCCTCCTCAGACTGTAAATGAATCCAGTTTACACAGAATGGATGTCATGTTCTGTCGGTGGAAAATTAACATGTGTATTTAAAAGGGTTCCATTCACTGTTGGTCTTGTGTTTTAATGTACACAAAGCAAACTTTTCTAAAACACATTGTTAAAGAAAGGTCCACATAGTTACCACAATCCTCACAGACAGAGTGGTTTGAATTGGTGAACTCACAACAAGGTGTGCTGCATTTCGTTTTGATGCAGGTGCATAGTATACATTTCAAAAGCATTCACATTTGCAATAACTCTTGTATAAAACTTCCTGTGTATGTGATGTAATGTGAAAAACCAGGTGTATTTATGTCCTGGACTTCATTTGTATATCTCTGACTAACTCTGATCAAATCTGAACTATACGTGTGTTTTGATGTGTTGTTAAAAAACAGTTCCTCTCTTTATTCCACTGAAAATATATGTCCGTGTCCTTATATGTAAAACCCAGCCACAAGAAATCCACTTATGTTAACCTTGTCTCTTTCGATTCCTCGCCAGTTAAAATTGCCTCCATAGCGTAAAGTGCTCCGAAATCGGGTTTTATGAGGAGAACCTGAAGGCAGCAAGTGCCTAACGATGGTCAGTGACGTCAGTACTGTTATTGTGGGAGCATGCAGCTAGTTTAGCACAGACGGGTAAACTAAGACTGTGGGCGGGGGCCAGATGCCTTCCGGTGCCACACTGGGGCTTGTGAGGATAGAAGAGACCATGATAATGTCAAGTGCAGGAGTCGTTCAAACACAACACTGAAGCCCAGGGGCCAATGGGGACCATCAGGGGCGTCTGCGCGCCTGAAAACAAATTTGCAATTTAATTGTAAATTTGTTCTACCCCTGAGTCACACAGGCTGCCATCAGTGGTTGTAAGCCAGTAATTAGATGTTTGAGATATCAGGCCCCTTCATGTATCTCAAAGGGTTTTACACACGTTCATTACAATGGAGGTGTCGCTGTCAGAGTGGGGGCCCATGGAGCACGCTGCCCCGGGGCCCCGGCCACACAACCACTGCAATGAGTATTTGGACAACACGACTTCACCAGAATGTGACAAAACTATAAACAGTGAACGGGGGATGTGCCAAGGAAGCCAAAAAAGTTGTTTAATCCTTAAACCAATACTTAATTTAAAAACTGAATTACATCAATGTTTTAATTTTAAGCTTATTCCACCTGCACTGATTGGGAAAAAAAATAAAAGATCATATCAATAATTTTTGACTAAATCTGTCCTTGCCCTGCAGAACAGCCGCACAACAGCAAGTGCATCATGGCAATGTGGCCTTGAATTGCAAATGTGGGTGGGGGGCTGCTGTCTAATCAACACCCTGAGATATACATAGCACCCCTGAGGAGAAGAGGAGGCGATGCAATCAGAGAAGTACTTCCATCTAAATCACTTATTTTCGACTTTGCATCATGGCTGCCTCTTATGCAAATTTAGACAATCTGTTTTCTTAAAAAATAAAAAAGGTCAAAGCTCCATAATGGGAGAAATCATGTTGACGATAGGAAGTAAACAGGAGACTTTCTTATGAGTGTTATACTGGTGACACAGCAGTGACACATATTCAACATTTTAGTCAAATAAATACACTTAAAAGTAAACCTATCTACTTATTCCAATTGTGTCTGTCTCTCCATCTGTATGTGGATTGTACCAAATCGAAAACCTAATCGGTTTCACACTTGGCACCTCTAATGTAAATTGCGGTGCAACGTTTGGTAAGATTTGAGGAAACTATACGTGTGTCTGTGGACCGAGTGACACAGGGCAACCACATTCACAGAATCACTTTATTTTCAAGTGAAAAGTCGCGTGCTTCACAGACCTCTATAATAGCTGACATGTTGTACTGTACATTAAAAAACACTTGAACAGTAATATATCAAATTCAGTCTCACTTTAATAAGAAACATAAACTATAACACCTTAATTGCAGATAAAACAGGTAGGATGACTTTCTGACTTCACTCTGCACCCTTGACTTAAAAGCTCGGTACACGACATCCAGCACACAAACCATCAGTAAAAAAAGTGACAGTAAAGTGTAGAACTGTTTAAGGAAGACTCACTAAGGAATGATTCAGATGTAGCTCCGAAATATTAACACAGGCCAGGAGAGCCGGCAAGTGGAGAACGGGCACTGCACTAGTATATGTTATAAGAATGAAGAGCAAACATTAGACCTCTGCGCCGTCTCAATCGTCGCAATCATCACAAAGAAGCCGCACAGAAAGAACATAGTTGTGTGAGGCCACAATTAAGTGCTGGGTCTATAAACAGGGACAGTCTATGGGCATCAGGGCAGCAGCAGAGCCGAAGCACAATGCCTGTTTGTCTCCAGTCTGGCAACACATGGACGCTCCCCCTCCCTCACTGCTGTGCAGCCCTCTGGGAAGAGACGTAGAAAGGCCATCATCATTCCTCTGGGGCACGATGACAGGCAGTAGGAGGTCTTGGTGTAAGGGGTGAGAGATCGACGAATGAGCGGAAAGGTGTTACTTCCTTTAAGGAGGGCCCACTTGCCCACTCGCTCTTCAGGGGTTTCCACGACTGCTGATGGTTTGTTGTCAGCTGTAAATACAAACTTATTGGTATTCACTTAGTGCTTTATAATGTGTAATGTGCTGTTTTATTTGTAGACAGCAAAAGGAGTTAATGCATGTTTTTGTCACCATTCTATTGCCCCGTACACACCTGGTGTTAACAGGTTGTTTTTGTAATCCGAACTCAAGTGGACGGCTCTGAGTACAGGTGTGAACGCATTCAGATCAGCTGTGTGAAAGCCAATGCTTCCTGGGGACATATGAAGGACCTGTGTGGCCAAGGACGGATTTACGTTCACACTGATAAAAGAATATGGCCGCATGTGACCACATCCACAAGTGGACAAGAATGGCACTCAGTAGATTGCGTACCTCCAACTGTCCCCAAACTCCATCAAGCTACAACAAATCGGTTCCTTAAGCCTGAAACATGCTTCTGCGTTTTCACGGGCCCGTAAGCGCAAGAGCCCTTCCGGGTCCCTTACGTGCTTATGTATCCCTCCTTACGTGCTGACGGGTGTCGACCCCCTTTTCTAAAATTTACGGCAAAGCTCCGCAAGCTCACTCAGCCCGCAAGGCTGTGATTGGTCTGCTCTACATCCCTTCTGGAGCTGCATTTCCGGTTTCATGCCCCATAATACCGGCAGAAATCACGGAAGATTTAGAAGAACGAATATGGACCAAATAGAAGAGCACTTGGCAGAAGATATCCGATGGTATGATCACTTGTAAAACCTGTCACTGACTGGCGGATTTGTCCGCCAGAAAAAGGCTACGAGGAGCCGCAGTGGCTATGTAAATAAACAATCGACGAAGAAGAAAGAAGGCGTCTCTAAGGTCGTCTTCGACAAAAAGCATTACTCCGCCTAGTGTTCTGGCGCGGAATTGCTTTGTAAGACGCGCAACGGTTGGGGAAGCATGAATGAAAACGAGTCTTGCGCCACAGCGGCGTGAAAAGACGCAGACGCAGTCGCAGAAGCATGTTTCAGGCTTTACATTTTTCCTGGTCTTACAAAGCCATGGATTATTCACTGAGAAGTTGGTGAAAGTCACAAAAAAAAAAGTAAATAAAAAAATTGTGCAACTTTCATTCGTTTATTCTTTCCCGGTTCGTGTCCCATCCTTCGTTCAAGTTTTGTTGAAATTGGTTCAGTAGCTTTTGTGTAATCACGCTGACAACAAACAAACAAAGGGATAGGGGTGAATACATAACCTCCTTGGTGAAGGTAAGGAATATATATACAGAAATGCTGTAAATGATGTTTAAAACAAAGCTGCACATGCATGCAAGTTAGAGACTTTTTGAGCCCCTGTTACTTTGCACCTGTGAACCTCAACGATGTGTAAATTAATCAATAAACAGAAAATCAACTTGCAATAATTTGTTTGAAGTTGAGCCATTTCAATCAATTTCTGATTTTTTCTGAGAAATGGTTCCAGTTCCTTAAATGTGACAACTGTATCAGCACTGTTTATGTTCATTGTTGTCGTCCATTTCATGGCTGCTCAGTTCGGAAAAAGAAGCTGCCTTTTACAATTCAGCTCATAGACTCCAACTCGAGCCCCCAGACAAGGATTTGGGGATTAGATACACCACATTATGAGGCTGGTCGAAGGTCGCGGATGCCGCATAGCAGCTCAAATTATTCTAAATCCTTCCGCCTCAGTTTCCATCCTTCTGCCTTATAGTTATAACACTCACCAGACCGGACAGAGGGTGGACACTCTGGGGGTTGAACACATTCAGTTGTTGGAGACGGTCCCACAGGCTGCAGTCATGGTGGGTGGCAGCAGACGGAACCGGAAAATAACTTTGCTATCAGGGGAATCAAAGTGGTCGTGACCATTAAACGCCACAGCTTCCCAGCTCATTCTCTTTCCTGCGTCTAGAGTCTAGACTGCAGCTTGTGTTATTAACCACCGCAGAGTTTTTGGTTCTCCTTACCCGGAGCAAGAGGGAATGTCATTATCTACTCCACTTTTCAATAATAGGCACGGGCACAAAAATAATTGCTCAGAAGGTGATTGTTTGCAGCCCGAGGCTTTTTCATAATGACATTCTCACATGTTATTTTATTAATGATGTGTACAGACAGACCATTATTTGTTTATTGATGTCTTCTTCACCAGGCAGCTGCATACTTCAGAGAGCAGCCCAGTATTTAATTGGCCCAAGGGAAGAGCTGAGAAAATTTATTTCACAGGATTATAGATCTGCATGTCAATTTTTCTTCATTCACTCCCACTTTCTTTATCTGATCATCAAAAAATATATCCCACAAGCCATAGATGTGAAATGTCGCCTCATAAATCTATAAGCCTCAATTTTCAGTGGACATTTTTGTTGAATAGATTAATTTCATATACAGCAAGACCTTTTTCTGTGCTGGTGTCTCCTTGAATCTGCTCATTAATTCATTCTGAAAATCCTTGACTTGGGGGTGGGGGTGTGTGTGTGTGTGTGGGGGGATTTAATCTCACTTTAGAACTTCTGCTATCTACTTCTTTCACTGGACTTTTCATTTTAAAGCCAATGGGTGCGTGTGCAGCAGTCTGCCAACGAAGGACACCGGGTGCTGAAGCTATGCACCTTTATGAGCTACCTCCTCCACAGGGAACATTTAGAGCTAACCCGCAGTGATTGATTCCCTTCTGCCTAAGTTGCTCTCATTTATCTTACATCCTGGGGTGTCACTCGCCGTCATTTATTAACCACACGGCTCATCCTCCCTGTGCAAACACTCTCACTACCAAAGTCCTGAAAAGACAGCCAGTTGTCCTTCCCTAAATGAATTCAAACTAATCATTCATCACAAACTGTCATTCCTGTCAGAGACACAGATATTTGCCGTTCACCTCAGGAGACAAGAAATGTAGTTATCACAATGTTTGTCCCATTTCCACAGTGATGCTATGCAAAAGCCTGTTTGTGTATTCGGGTTCATGAACAAAGAAGCTGTCGGTCTCTGATTGAGCAGTGATCCATGTTCCTTAACCACATTCTTTGCCTCTGCCAAGGAGGTTATGTTTTCACCCCTGTTGGTTTGTGAGCGGAAGAACCCATAACATTTAGGTGCTGATCTGGATCAGGGGGCTATTTTAGTTCTTGATATTTTTACAGATTTCCCAGGGAAAAATTTATGGATCTTGATGAAAAAATCAGGCACATTTAGGAAACTTAAATGTGGTTTCATCAGGGGACTGCTGCATGGCTCTTGACAGAGGTATGCTCTGCACTGAGTGTCATTTTAGGTTCCTTAGTTTCTATATCGATGCCATGCAGAATCCTGTTTGTCTATTTTGGTTCATGAACAAAGAAGCTGTTGGTCTCTGTTGCAGCAGCGTTCCATATCCCATATATGCACTTTGAATAACCCTTTAAAAACCAAAGCAAAAGGAAAAAAACACCCCTCTATTGTGTCATATCACTCTAGCTTGTGAAATTGCCTCTGTTGTCCTCTTGGTTGTCAACAGCCTGCAGTTTCAGCTGCCTCGCCCCATTGTTACTGATGCGAGGCCAGGACACCGAAAACACATCGCAGGAGTGAGTGGGAATCAGACAGATGGAGGCTTAGTAACGCTCTGGAATGCCTGAGTGCGCTCTATGGGGCTCAAGAACCCTGCAGACTGGATCCATATTCCACATCCATATTCATTACAGACATAATTTAGTTTTATCTCTTATATCCAATGTCACACGTTTGATTTATCTTACATTCATTATGTGCATCTAAAACAGAATTCATAATCATAAATTCTTCAATGAAAACATTTCTGTTTTCCTCCCATGTGTGCTGGATTCTTCCAGATGGGCATCAGGTTGCTCAGAGAAGAGTGGGCGCCTTGATTTTGATAATCTTGTTTTAAGACAATGACCCCTGACCCCCACAGAAGGTCACCTCTGACATGCCATGCGGAGAGTTCATACCGGGGGTCGAACTGATGTCAAACTCTCACCTCCTTGTCTTTATTGCCTCAGAGGGTTTAGGCAGGGGGCACTGACATGGCTGTCACAACGAGTCCAATCAGTCATCTGTGATGGGCAGGGTCTCTTGGCTACTTGGACACTCCCATTGCAAGCACTACAAATGATGCACGGGGGAGGGCAACTAATGAATATAGACTATAAAGATTTTTGTTTTTCAATAATTGAGACAGCAGCCAGGAAATGAACACAAACGTTTTCTGCAGATCAGTGATTAACAAAGCTTGTCCCCCAAGAGAGATACTCCGCAGCTGCCAGGGCTCTTACAGAGATTGTACAGAAGCTCAACTAATTTTATAAATTACCATCCACACAAAGAGATGTAACACCAAACAGGAAGGAAATGTTGTGAATTGCATTGAACCTGGCTCACTCGCAAACAAACAGTTGCACCAGCTATAGCTAAGGCCCTAGAGCAGAAGAAAAGTTCTTGGTTCGAATCCCAGCACTGTTTCTGTGTGGAGATTGAATATTCTCTTCGTGTCTGCATGGATTTTCTGTGCCCTTCCAGAGTACAAAGACATGCAGGTTGGAATGAGGTTAATTTGGGACTTGCTATTATATATGTGTTTCTGAATGTTGGTCCTGTGATTCGCTGGCGACCTTTCCAGGACCCAACCTGCCTCTCACCCCCTGAACCCCTAAGAATGAGGGGTAGAAAGCTGCTGGATGGAGGTTGGACACATGCAGCGATGACAGAACATGCGGTTACTGCTATTGATTCAGAGCTTAAGTTGGACTGATCAATGACTTTGATTCAAAGGAAGAAAGCAGGTTTATTATTTATGTAAAAATGTATGTAAATATAATGAATATCATTTCAAAGTGATATGTGCTTTGTGGTTGTAGCTTGCCCTAGGGCAAAAGCAGTGCGTGTGTTATTTACATTTGTGGCTACAGAGTAGTGTGAGTTTGTCCAGGGCCTGTGGTCATGGTGGCTTAAGTGTTGGATAAATGTTAATTGAATAAGATAGACAGCCAATAGCAATGAATACATTGTTTAAATGGCTAAAAGTAGTGGAGATATAAAGCAAAAGATTATATTGGCAACAATAATGACAAAATTACCTAAATACTGTTCAAATGAATGATTTTGTTTTTACAACTTCCACTTTAACACAGTTAGCATGAAATAGCACCCAGTTTTAAACATGATGTACATGGTGTCGATAAGGCACATTAGTTCATGTGACCCGGCTGTGGCTGGGAACTAGAACTGCTCTAGACATCAAATCTCTCTCTCTGAGCAAACATGTTAATTTGATACACACCAAAAGCACTTGCATGTGTACACCCACACACCGGATAGAGCTAATAACACAAATGCCGGCCCAGGATACATTGCCCACCAATTGTAATAACCCCCAAGTGGACGTCTGTGATTAAAATCGTGTTTGTAAATGTGGAAACCTGCTGTCCAGACAGCGGAAGAGAACGGTCGGCTCCCTCATTACCCTTGAAGGAGGCTCATATGGCGAGTGGGTGATATTAAAGTGGAGGAAGTTCAAATGGCTCTGAGCCAGTGCGTGGCTGCGTCGTCTCCGACCGAGTGAGCAGAGCATCGGGGAGCACACTGACCCAGATGCTGAAACTGGCCCCGAGTGTGGTGAATTTTATGATTTCAAATACCTGAGCTAAATTAAATCCAATTCTATCCCAAAGGGAGGAACAGAGGAGGAACATCATCTGAAAGATTCCAAATGGTTCTCTGAGAGTTGTTTCTTCCCCCAGATTTCTATCTTTCCACATCAGATGATTTAATGAGGGTTATTTGTTCTCTTCCTCCATGAAACAGCAGCTGATGCTCTCTTGTGATAAAAAAAAGCTGGAGTTGATAGCAAACTGACCTCTGGCCTGTGGTAGAGCTCACACTCTCAAACACACTTTTTCAGACATTAAAGTCAGCTCGTCTACACTGTGACTCAGGTCCCATAATAGTGTTTATGTCATGTTCCCTATAGCTGCTCATGATTATATCGTTAGCCTGCTATTAAGAGAGATCAGCGTTTATTAACCGGCCAGGTCAGCGCTGCAGGCAGGGGAGCAATTGAGATACCCCCCCCCCCCCTCCCAAACACACACACACACGCACAGTAACTGTTTATTATCCTGTACACACAAAAGATACAAAGAGAAAACGGAAATGATTTTGATCTTTGAGAGATCATTACAAATGATCCCCTGGATTTACAAATGTGGAAGTTAAAAAAAAGTCCTTGCTCAGCTGATCAGAATCTACACATCAGCAGCGTGTGATGCTCAGGACTCGTCCGTCTGATTCATTATCTCCATTCAATATAGATTTTCTTGAGTCTGCTGTTTTATTTACAAAAGTCTGGAGCTGGTCCAGGTTTGATGGCTGGCGATGCACTTATTCATTACACTGGGTGATTTACAGCCTCGTGGGACGTTTGACTGATTTATTTGATATAAACAAACGTTACCTCTGCACAAGTTGTGCGACACCAGTCTCAGACATAAACATGCAGCAAACACATTACTGAAAAACCATCTGCTCAGTCCTGATTTAAAGATGCACTCTGATATCATGAAGTACATGAATAAAGTTATGAAAACAATTCCCACGTGAAAACCAAAAACTTCAATGAATTGACAATAGTCCCCATCAACCCATTATTTACTGATTGGGTAAATTTTAATTAGGACTACAATTCAATGCTGTTGTAGTATATTTTGCTACTTTTAACCTTAGTATGAACCAGAAATCACATGTTTAAGCATGCCGCCGCCATCTTTAGACTCTCAGTAGTTCTTCTATGTATTTCTTGTTAGTTCTCTCCCCTAGGGTATGATCTTTGACCCCTTAATAGATGAGTGTAGAAAATGGGTTTTCTTCTATTAAGCACGAGGCATGCTGTTATGAATTCATCCTTACATTTACATTTTATGTGTTCAAACAGATGTAGTCATGCACCTCTCAACCATGGGATGTGGGATGTTGCCATGGGCGTAGGCAACTCCTATATATATATTGTATGTTTGACGCCTGCAAAGTGGGCTTCACTATTGGCATGTGAATGTCTCCGGATTCTAGAATCCGTCCTGACCTGTGAAGACTTCTGTGTAATAAACTTTAACTATACAAGCAAGTTCTAGGTCTGCGGAGAATTCTTCCTTCAGCATCAACTTCACCATCATCGACCTCTCGGCTGCCGATACTGAAAATATACGATACTGTCTAACTAAATTATGAGCCTGGTTTTGGAAAAATGACTGAAGTCACAAAAACTGTGTGACCTACTTTTAAAATGTACTTCCTCAGTAGTAGGTAGTTTTACACTGAAAATCATGATCAAGTTCCATCCTGCTTCACAGATGTCTATAAATAGGCTCTGAGTCTCCATCAGCTGGCCTGACTACCTGCTGACACTGTGTGCATGAGTCAACCCGACAGTGAGACTCCACAATATGCATTATACAACAATTACAGTACATCCCTGGTGCACGTCAAGTCTAATTCAGTCTGTACAGTACGTGTGGTTTCATGAGCAGGAGGAGAGGTTCCGCCTGCCTAAATCTCATGGTGCAGCAGTGTAGCCAATCCCCTGGGACCTCATGGGACGAGGAGGCTGGAGGATTTGGCGGCTGCACATTAATGGAGGATTATAATATTATTTAGATGAAGCCCACCACCACCACCACCCGGCCCACCCCATCTCTCTCTCTGTCTCTCTGTCTCTCTGTCTCTCTCTCTCGCTCTCTCTCTTTGAAGATGACCTTTCAATAATTGATTCGCTCCTCTTATCTCTCTCCTTCTCCCCCTCTTTCTCCCCACCGTTCCCCATATTCCCACCTTTATCGTTCTTTTGCCTCCAACACAAAATCCCTCACAACACATGCACCCAAACAGACACATTAATGACCACACACAATGTTTTCTCACCCACTGACTTGTCTCCATATTAAAATGCGTACAGTTGGTGGCCGCCGCTAGCTGCAGTGTCAGCAGGGGGGAACGGGGGGAAGTAATTCATTCCCGGCTGTCACCCGGGCTGGAGGTGAGCGAGCACACCTCTTCCCTGAGGAGACAGTCAGGAATGAGCCCAGCAGAGGAGCTCAGAGGCATCAATAATCCAGCAGCTCTCCCTGCGCTAACGACAGCCTCACGCCGCCTCATTAACACTGCTGAGGTTCTCATAGATGCCTTATTTCTACAGTTGGAGCCCAGATTGAGATGAATGAGAATTCTCTCGTATTTGCCTTTCGCCTCAAGAGCAAATCGCTGCAGTTAAAGGTGAGAATGAAAAATAGGAGTTGGCCAAAATATGCATATTTCACTCTGGAGGCAAAGCATCAGCCATGATGAGATGTGATTCCTGCTCAGGCGGTCGGCTGTTTGCAGAAGGCAGTCAGAGCACCAGTCAAGCCCCGTGGGACGCTGTACTGTAAATAGTGCTGCCACAGCTCTCATTGGGGGTTTGTTTGGAAACCTAGGAGGACACAAACACAAACACAAACACACACACACACACACACACACACACACACACACACAAGCAAACACACACGCACACACTCTCATACACAGAAAAATACAGCTACACTGCAGGTGGAAAGCACACAAACACACATTCACATTCTGTCATGGATTAAGAAACACAAACTAATTTTGAGTTGCAGTTTAAGGGTGTTGAAGTTCTTGAAATTAGTTTTGAAAATTATTTCATAATCTAAGAATCCGAGATTATTTTACATTTACACCACGTTTTTAGTCTAAATGTCTGCTATCGGGAATAAAAATGCTACCGCGCACCCTGTGTGCACCCTTCGGTGTGAACTTGTCTGGAGTGTGTTCCTGGTGTGCACCGAACACACTCCAGAGGAAGATATCAGAAGACATTTAGACTAAAAACATAGTGTAAATTAGGTATTGGATTTAGCTGCAATGCTGTTTACCCCTGCATCAGCATAGTGGTGAGTAGATAAAGAGTGAATTTAGACTTTTTGGTGAAATCTCCCTTTAAGACAGTAGGTTGGAACCACTGCTCCCACAGTCATATAGGAGCACACACTTTACTGACAAGCGTTCCACTGTCAGTGTCCTGGCAGTGGCCTGGATGTTCAAAATAGGCATTTAGGTGCACTCGCCCCCCAAAAGTGTCTCCCAGCTCCATTCGTCCCGTCTCTTTTACCCTCAGGATAATTCTGTCCCGGGTATTCTGGGAATCTGTCTCAGGATAAGATAATCCAGGGACAGCTGCTCTCTAATTTAAGTTGAGGGCCCGAGGATAAGGTCTTCACAGAGAGAGCTGATAGCTCATGGATGTTGAAGTCCAGTAAAAAAAAAAAAAAAGGAATAAAAAGAAAAGGTGCAGGGTGCTTGTGCAGGGCAGAATCTAATTTCACCGGCTCCTCTGACACTCTATTCCAAAGGCCCCCGGAGGAGGTCAGGACCCGCTCTCAGGGCGCAGGAGAGTGAGCCGACGGTCGACTCCATGATTCACTCCGACAGCCTCATATATTGTTGCCATGGCAACAGCACCTGCAGACAGAGGGAAGCGTCTGTGGTGACAGCTCGGCCCCGCCTCCTGTGTGTCGTGAGCCCATGACTGAAGGGCGTGTGTACAGTGTGTCAGTAAATAACCGCTGCAGATTTTCGTGGATACAGATGTTTATGCACATGCCCGCCCTGCAGTTATTCAGCAGTTACCGATATCTGCATCAACAGACGGCAACAGGTGCTGCTGGTCTGTGTCAGTCACCAGTTATGGCCTTACATAAGATCCAGTTGGTTCGTCATCGTGCATCAGCATTCGCCTATTGATGCACTGAAATGCTTTGGCAGCGGCAGTTCCCTTTCATTCATGCCAATAAAGCTTTGGGGAATTGGTATTGACACATGCATTTTCACATTCTCACGTGGAGGTCGTACAGGGCGTCACACAGCGAGCAGCTCGCCAGGCTGCTCTCTACCCAGAGGGCCGGGCTGCAGCTTTCAGTGTCTGCAAACCACCACCGCGCTTATGGGATGTCAAACTACAAACTGTGAGGTGCCGCTCGGTAGGTGACCCTTGCCCTCTGCTGTCTGCGCAGGAAGGCCAACAGAGAGAGTTAATAATATCAGCAAGAGCTCAATTATAAAAATATATGCAGTTTTTGTTGATGCTTCGACTAAATAGTTAATGCTGAGGCTTTAGTGTTTAGTGTTGTGTAGCAGTAATCATAGCTACATTCAGTTAGAATGTACTACTGTCAGTGGAGAGACTGTTACTCTTTGCTGATTGATTTGTCTCTAATTGCTTTAGTTGTTTTATCTCTGTTTTGTTTTGCATGTGTTTTAAAACAATACTGACACGGAAATAAAATGTGCTCCTGCAATCCCTTCCAAATGGCCACAATGAAATCGCTCCTTAAATTGATTTATTTGGGGCCTGTGTGGGTGTCTGGAGAATTGTGTAACTGAAAGTCAATCAGTGTGTAATCAGATTTGTAAATGTAACAAAGAATTTTGAAATAAGTGCAGAGATTATCAAATGCTACAGGAATCTGCAAATGTGTATTTAGAACCAGAATTCAAAACCTGTGGGTGTGTAATCAGGTTAATGAGACATGAACATGTGTAGACAAATCTGTGAATGCGTGCATAAAGATCTATAAATTTGTCGATATATCCCTTAAATCCACAAATAGATATTTATTGGCTGTTTTGCTCCAAGAGCTGGAAATAAAGTCTGATGCGAACTTTTACACATCATTTCTGTTCCTGCAGTGACAAATCTGCAAATGCAAACAAAATACACAAAAAGACTCAAACTGCCGAAGCAAACCAGGCCATGATAGCTGCAGTTAATGAGACTGACACTTTGAACAATTCATATCCCGGCTGCAGCTTTAGTTTGTAAAATCAAGTCTTTCACGTTTCCCTGTGAGCTACAGAGAGATCGAGACACAAAGCAGGATCACAAAAGACTATGGTGGTAACTTTGGGAGAAATCCACTTGATTTTATGAACTCAGTGGCCTGAATCCTCATATTATCTTTAGTTGAACTGAATAATGATTTAAACAGAACAAGGGCTGATGGTTGTGTCTATTACAGCCTCTTGTATACAGGAGGAACAATTAAATCCACCACTGACCCCTTCACACAATATCTTATTTTAGTGAGTGTTGTTTTTCTCAACATATCTCTGTTTAATCAGATCCTGTTCTTTACAGACTGAGATTCATGATGTTGGGAAATATTCAGTAAACAGGTTTACTTGACTTGACTGGGCAGGTGAAAACAAAAGTGGATGTTGTGTCAGATATAATCCAGTTTGGTATATTTCCACTAATGACTTCTTCAACCTCATTTCACATCGGGCTGGTTTCACCCCGGTTGCAGAAAAAAGGTCAGTGATATTTCCTCGGCAGTCAGCAGTGTCTGCTCCGCAGCGAGCCGACCATTACAATGTCAGAGCAGGCGTCAGGTTCCTATAGGCTACCAGCAGACTGCTGTAGTGGGGTGATGGATAATCGCTCTGCCAACTCTCCTGCTGAGAATGCTGAGTCATTCTACGCATTCCCAGCATTCAGTGGGACGCTCCGCCGGCCGCGCTGCTCCTGTCATTTATCTGGGGTCAAAGTCCACAAATAGCTGCGTCCTGAGTGAGTCACTATTAAAAACAATAACGTTATCCTGCCTTTTCGTAGTGTGATCTGGTGAAGCACGTTTTTGACGGAAGTGAGTCACACAAAAACACAACAGACCTCATCATCTGCTGCAAAGGAAACAGACTAATAAATACGGCTTTGAACTTGTGAGCTCGGAGAGGGTTTCATTAATCAAAGCTGGAGCTGCTGCCGGCTGTGAATCGTTCTTCTCCCTCCCAACCTCCTCAGGGAGGAATGTGATCACATTAAGGTGTTTGAAGCCCCTCTGCATTGGCTGAATGAAAATGAGAAGAATAAGCTTGGAGAATTTTGATCAGGTGGATGTTTTATTTTATTGATCTAACATTCACTGCAGAGGAGAGACGGGAACATTTCAGTGTCAAAGAGGACAAAACTTCACCAAAATGACAGATCCGATAAAGACTCTAAGTTTGTTTTGTGAATCCTACCTGAGCTCTCATGTTTGAGACACCACTGCAGCACTTATTAATGAGAACCTCCACCAAGGAGGTTGTTTTTCATCAGTGTTTGTTTGTGTGTTTAGCAGCATTTCAAAAAAGAAAACTACAAGATGTATTTCCACAAAACTTGGTGGAAGGATGTTTTATCAATCAGAGAAGGCTCCGATACATTCTGTATATGCGGATCTGAATCAGGGGGCGGAATATTTTTTCTTTAATGTTGTAATATAAACATTTTTATGACTTTTTTAAGAAACTAGAGCGTCACTGAGTAAAGTGGCAGCAGCTTAAACACAGTCCAGTAGTTTTTGCGAATAACAGACAGACAAACACAGATGAAAACATAACCCCTTGGTGGAGAGATCTTAATTGAATAAATCAGGCATATTTAGATAAGTGATGTAAATGAGTGTGTGTAATTTGGTGCAACTGGAATGAAGTGAAGGGAATGTTGCGCTCCATCTGCGTCTGTTTGTGACCTCTGTTTTTCTGGAGGGTTGGGAAATGACCAGCAGGAAGAACCCATTTCATTTTGGACAAACAGGCAGATCCAGGATCTTTTTATTCATCACTTTCTTGAACATGCTGAGACAGGGTGTTAGCGTCGCTCGAGGTATGTGCTTGCCAAGCGACCCCTCGAGTTGCAGTGGGAACTTATATAAACACTGTCTAAGTATATGCTGTTCCTGCAGCAACAGCAGTCACTCATGCTTATTTCAGTCAACATGATGCATACTCCAGGCCGGACGGCACAGCCAGGCTCTGTTTGTCATGACCGCCAGCAACAGGCCCGGCTTCATATTTAGAGGCTGGAGCGGAAACTTAGTGCGTATGATTCATAAATAGTTATCACATGTCTACCATTGGCTCTGTTGAAGTTCGTGCACCGAGCAGATTTGTGAGATTGACATTTTGTCTTTACAGCACCTTTCAAATTACACCAACAGAGCTGAATCACAAAAAAAATGTGATGTTTTCAAATGATTATTAAAACGTTTGTTCTTTGGGAATGTTTCATTACCGTAAATATGAGACTTTCTTTTCAATGTCAGTGGGAGTTTTGGCATCAGTCAAAAGTTGGTCACATGCTAATATATGCTCTCCACAAAGACACTGAAGGCTTCTGAATGCTTCCCACAGTATTCTCCTCCTCACGCTGTCACATGAAAAAACCAGAGCAGAATCTCCAAACTTTTTTGCCCACTCACTGTCACTCATGAGGAAGAAATCTCGCACGGCGGAAGCAGCGCAGTGGGAATCCTGGAGGTGAACAGGTATGTTGATCCTAAGAGTATATTGTGGAAGTAAGCTTCTGTCAAAGTGATATCACAGCTACACAAAGAGCCGGAGCAGATGGCTGGAGACTTTAAGCCTTCATGGGAGCAGCGTGTCATGACACTCGTACAGGAAGCTGCAGATCTTTATTGCTGGGTGTAAAAATGTGATATGTGTGTGTGTGTGTGTGTGTGTGTGTTTTTAATCCGATTAGACGACAGTGACACAGGTGGTCCACAGGAGCAGACCGACGACAGCAGCTAAAGCAACATAGCTTTAGATTCCGAGCCTCCAGATTCCGAGCCACCAGGTGCAGCAGGAATCTGGTACAGTGTTTGTCTATGTCATACCTGAGAGGGTTTCACTTCAGTGCAATGTGGAGCATAACCAGACCCTCTAAAAATACAGTCTGACTGCAGTTTCTTCTCGTTGACCTCTTAAATTCCACTGACTTACCAGAGCCAACAGGTTCAACCTCAAATTCTGCAGCCAGTCATTGTTCACACTCACAGATGGTTTTGAATTGCAGTGGAAATTCAGAAGTTTCTAAAAATGATCTTTCTGTGTGGAGATTTCATGCCCTCAGATCGGTGAAGTGTACGTCGTTACCGAAATGACCCAATCAGGAAGCAGTTGTAAGGGGTCGACTTCATGGTTTCAGAATATCTATGTTTCTGTCCGTCCAGACTAAAACTAGGCCCCAGAGTTTTAAAACTAAAAACTGATCCATCAGTGTTTACAAACTTCTCTGTTTTAGCAGTTCTAAAATGCTAGAGTATTGTGGACGCCACGCGTATCCGTAGCAGAGTGGAGACGTTTTCAAAATGAAAAACGTGAAAGTGTGGCTCCAACTCCCGTCGCGATCCTCAAAGGATAAGTGGTTTAGATAATGGATCGATGAACAGATGGATGAAGGGATGGATGGATGGATGCAATGTAGAAAAGATAAGAAATAAGAGCTAAAGTCTACAGCTATGCCTGCAACTTCATATTGGATAAAGTACAATTCTGACTTCATAAGTTCATCCTGCATGGGAACACAAATTCTACAGGTTTTGAATCCATCCAATAATTCCACACACATTTGAAATGTCAGTATCAGGCAGGTGCTAAAGGACAAGTCAGGTATAAGTGAGTACAGGGTTCATCCTTTGGAGAACATGAACGTCTGTACAAACTTTCAAAGCAAATGTATTTAATAGTTGTTGAATTATTTCTCTTTGGAGCAAATAACAAGGAGAGCCAAGTGTCTGTTTGGCTGCTTTTGTTTGTTTGTTTGTTTTTCTTAGCATGATTAATAAAAACTGGATTACCAGGAAACTAAGTGAAGTGATGCCGTATGGTTTAGAGAAGAACACAGGAACTTTTAGTGGACAACATTGGGAAATAGGGCGTTTTTCAACATTTTCATTGATTTCTCACAGAATAATTCATGAATCTTGCATATTTGGAGGACTGATATTTATGAGCGTCTGATATGTGGCGCAGATTCAAATAAGATGAATCAGTGTTTTCATTCTGGAGCTGTTGGGCCTTGGCGGAGGTTGTATTCTCTCTGAATCACTCGCTAGTTTACTTCTACTTCTCCGGCTCTGAGAACTACAGTCTACAATCCACTGGAAAAACTGATATGATTGTTTATTTGTCATGTTGTGAGTCAACAGCCGAGCTCTGCCCATGATTTATTTGAGGTATATTTCAAAGAATATGGTTTTATGAGGTAATGTTTCCCTGTCAGTAGACGTCTGTGTTCTCTTTATACAAATAGACATGTCTGTAGAAGTCAGTCAATCTGCGCAGGAGCAAAAGGCTGATCAAAGTGGTTTCAGTTGGATTTCAGATCAGAGCGGGTTACTAAATAAAAAGCGGAGCGTGTGATGCATATGAGGAGGCGTGCTCCTTTCGTCAAGAGCTTTAGTCGCTGCTGGTTAAAGGAGCTGAGAGCAAATCTCATCTATTAGTAATGAGGTTTAACGCGGCCCGGAGTGTATCTGCAGAGCTTTCTGTTGAGTGACTGTGCTCTGCTGCATTCCTCCACTGTGTGCGCCCTCTCAGGCCTGCATGCCCCCCCTCCTCTCCCCTGGACTCCTCCCGCCTTTGCTCAATAATAATGCTGAGTTATAATGTGGGAGGGAGGGTGAGACACCTCTCTCACTCCTGCAGCTCCCACGCTCTCGCCTTCAGCACTTTTTTTTTCTTCCCGCTTTGAAGATGAAAGTGGGAGCTGATCACATCCACTAGGGCTGTAAAGCTATACCCCCCCCCCCCCCCCCCCCCTAGTTTGTAGAGTGGAGTCATTGCAGTGCCGGGTCAGTGGAGCCATGTGGCATCAGGCTGTCTGAAATAAGGGCTCCCTTCCAATTATGATGCTCTTAAACTCTTGGAAGATTTTCAGAAATAGGCCGGCTGAGGTAAATGATCCCAGCCACAGCTCCCCCAGAGAAATCTGACAACCAGATTCAATCACAAACATCCTCGTATACAGATGAATCGTTTTGTTGTCTGTTCATATCTTATCTTATCAACAGTCCAGTTTCTGAATGCTATTAAAAGTGAAAATAGATTTGCTTAAATTTTTTTTATTTTAAATTGCAAAATCCAAATCCAAATTTGGAGAGAAATGACCGACAGTGCCAGGGATACAATTCGGATGAGAAAATAATGAATCTTTAAGTTTATATTTTCCTTCCATCCAATGTCAATAGCACTTCTCCTTTGAGGTTCACAGTGGGAGCTGTAGTTGATCCCTGGATGAAGATTTAAGGGCCCGAGTTTCTTTTTATATTACTAAATGTATTTATACTTGTGTAATTTTAATTTGTTAAGCATTTGCAACTTGGCTTTGAGAAGTGCTATAATCATCTGCAGGTATCAGACGCCAGTGGAGCAGGATCCAGATGACAAGAAAATCTTTTGTTATTATTAAATTAACTGTGGCTGCTATCATCAATAACATCATTACATCTATAAATATCACTCTTACCATTTCATTATAACAACCAGTCTGACAGAGTTTAATTATGATGCTTACACAACTGTTCCTGGTCGGTCGGTCGGTCGGTCTCTCTCTCTCTCTCTCTCTCTCTCTCTCTCTCTCTCTGCTCCCCCTCCCTCTTCTCTCCCCTCTTTTCCGACCACCTCTCCTCTCCTCCTCAGTTTCCTGCCCACCCCCAGCCGGTCGAGGCAGGCACCGACTGGGCTTATGCTGGAGGATTCTTCCAGTTATTGACGGAGATTTTTCTCTCCACAGTCACCAAAGTGCTGCTCATTGTGGGAGCTGCTATGGTTCTCTATAATTTTAAGCTCTCATCCTTCACATGTAAAGTATCTTGAGGAAATGTATATTATGATTAGGTGCTATAAACAAACAAAATTGAATTGAATAAAATATATGTTGTTATTATTATTTAAAAATAGAAGGCATGACTTATCAAAACTGAGAAGGCAAATGGATGGAGGAGAAGGGGTTAGGGTGGAGGTGTTTAAGATACTTTATTCAGCCATTAAAAGTGATCACCCAGTTTCCCCCTCTTGCTCTTTCGTCCTCAGCGTGTGCACTGAGCAGTCTGCTGTTGCATAACCTTGATGTGATAGCGCTCGAGGCGGTCATCAGCCGACTGCTGCTGCTCTGCGTCCGCTCTGAACTGTCTGGCATCAGATAAACATGACGCTGGCGCTCACGTGTACAGAGAGGGAGGGAGCTTGTGTTGTTGGAAGGATGAGAGACGTGCTGCTCTCACAAGTTGCACTTAGTCGGCGTTTTAACCAGCAGCAGCAGACGCAGGCCAGACACACCATCGTTCCTCTGTTCATCTGACAGCTTGTGTTTTAAGTCCCTCTCCAGTAGCTTAATACTTTGTCTAAATGAACTTATTCAAGAGGTTTGTCATGAAAAACAAATCCCTCCATGGCCATGAAATGGCTTAAATGTAACTCTACACTTTCCTCTTTCATTTCGTGACTGCAGGGATCTATCAATAAGCTCATATGGCCCCGCCCCTGCCCGCCATACCCCCCATTCTCACCATTGGTTAAGGAGTCTCTTTCACCCGCAAGTTGACAGGATTGGTTTCTCAGGTTAGTGACATCACTACACCCTGTCTGAATCCGATTCTTTTGGGGACTGCAATTCCTCTACAGCAGCATTAAGGCCCAGTCACACAAGCGCGAATGCGTCTGTGGCCTCCCGCTCACTTCCAACCTTTGAGAGAGAGGAGGCGAATAAAGCATTCGCTTCCTGTGGCGAGGAAAGTCACAGGGTGGCTTTGCGTGGTATTTGATGACCTTTGCCTCCAAAAATGTGCTTCTCATTCGCACGTGTGTGACCAGGTCTGTAGGGTTTGACCTCGAAGCCACTCAAATGTGAAGCCACCCTGCGATTCTGCTTCATCACAGGACAAGAATGTTTTATTCGCCCCCTCGCTCGAGCTGATTTGATTAAACCAGGAGGTGACGGTTTGCCATTCATACGTTTGTTCCTGTGCGACTGGGACTGTAACGCTGAAATGACTCTATAGCAATTAAAATGTTTTTTTTAATCACATAAAGGTACAAGGAGACATATTAACATGTTGAAAACCTTAATTTTATAGAAAAGCAGGACTTTGAGATAATAATTACAATGGATTCCACTAAACGCTTTAAAAATGTTGTCCACTCAAATGATCCTTCGACATGAATGTATTAATATGAGGATCAGATATTAGTCCTGTTTAGAATCCTCAGCTGCCCAAGTGTTTGAGTTGTCCCAGTGTAAGTCAGACGTTTAGTTGTCAGTGAGGACACCACAGTCTGCAGTGATGAACACATGAACACTGTGAATTGGCCGACATCTGGTGCATCACTCCCAGAGCTCACCGCCTCTAGATCGCAGGATTCTTCTGCATCTGGGAAACGAAGGTGAGGGAACAGTGAGCAGATGTTCGTCATTAGTGCAGGAAAAACACCAACCCTCACTTTTACTCTTCCTCGTTTTCTGGTGAGTAGATTAAAACATCTGCCTCGTTTAAACACCTGACAGGGAAATGGACGAGGCCCCAGTCGGTAACAAGGTTGCGTTGGTAATTGACGAGAGTTTGCAGGAGGTGAGGCTGCGACATAGTGTGTCACCGTCAGTCTGTGTAGAGCTGGAGGGAAGATGAGTAAAAGTAAACCGTCCAAATGTATGCAAGTTCACAAGAAAGGGAAAAACAGTCCTATCCCCTCAAGGTGCATTTACTCACTTGTTCTGGAGAAGACTTCTTCTGCAGAAAAAAAGTCCTTACTTGTCATTGATTTAAAAAAATCTAAACTTCTTATAATGCAGAAGACTTTATGTTTATGGAGAAAAACTTTGAAACAACAGAGCAACTTAACCTGTCATGTATTTCTAACAGTACATGTAGGTGAGTCATTTTGGTGTGGACTATAACTTTTATAAAAGATCATATATATATATAAATACAGAATAAAACATAATCCTATTTATGCCTCAGTGTGTGTTCAAGTCACATATACAGTATATATTTCACTAATTTTGATAGATAAATAGATAAACGAATTTCAGGCAAACAAAGAGAAGCTAGATATGATGAGCCTTTTCTACCTTTATGCAACAACAAATAAGATTATAGTTTAAGAACAAAATGTAATGTATTCTTTATTCTTATAATCTGATCTAAATTTTGATATGATTGATCTATATACCATTTAGGTGTTTAAGTGAATACATATATATATATATATATATATTTGACCTTTTAATGAAGACCCTGGAATACATCTGAGTGCTGCTCCAAAAGCAAGTAGAGGACCTTGAAAGAAGGGGCTCATGTTCTAGAGCTCACAGAACATTAATGTTCAAACGTTTGAGATTACTTAGAGCAATATTTTTCTTTTTTTTAATGTTCAAGGTCAAGTCTGAAGAATCAAGCCAATCAGTCAGAATTAGCTCATTATATAGTGGCAGCATAGTTTTTCAGATTCATCTAAACATTTCGATTCCATTGGGCGTGATTTTTCTAATGATCAGACTGAAGAAATGATGAATTTTCGAATGTTGACGAATGTGCCGACGGTAAGAAGATCACAAACCATGATTTCACCCTTAGTATGACTTTGCAGAAAACCCTTGTCCCTGGATGATCAGCATGAGGCCTCATCTGAAGACAAGCAGCTGCTTTAAAATAAAGGTTTCTATCTCTGGGCTGTTATGTTGGAAAACGCTCAAGGTTGTGATGGTGAAAAGAAGAAAACGTGACTTTTGATTTGTTTTAAAATTTTTCTTTAATGGTTCAGTTGGTATAGGATTTGGAAGCATTAAGTCAAAACATGGTCAGCAGCCATAGAAAAAAAAAAACCTAATCAAAGTCGACTGAGCGGAAAAGAAAATACAAAGGCAAAAAAAAAAGAACAAAAAAAGACAATTAGGCAACATCAGGTCATCACAGTAAAAAGATACATCGACAACAGCATGCTGAAAACCAAAACTGGTAGCAGTTTCAATGGCAATCTCTCGCACACGCACAGACACACACACACACACAAACACACTTCCTTTCACACACACACGCTTGAATGAAGGCTGCAGAACAACCCTGATGGGTAAAATGTACAGTAAGACACATTTTAGAGAAAAACAATTGATGCATAGACAAATAAAGAATGCTTCAAAATAAAAGTAAACATCAAATGACAAATTTCTTTGTCGTAGGCGGACAGCGTGACGGATCTGTTGGCCGTTTACATTGTGTTGATTGATGAGAACATTCAAATAGAAGTTATTGCTGACACGATGCAACGGATAACATTTACAAAAGAAATCATCATTTTTTAAAAGAGCTAGTCGCTTCCACAAATGTCAAGAATGTACAAACAATGGTCATCGGCACCAGACTTCAAAGATCCTTGGCTCCGCTTGAATGAACATTAGAAACCACGAGGCAGACATGCTTGGCTTTAAAACGTTACGATTATTTTAAGTTATACAAGTTAACAAACTGTACTTAAAAACATTAAATATTCAGCATGTCGCTAGAAAAACATGTTGGCTTCTAACAAATATTCATTTGAGTTATTTTCCAGTTGAGATTTTTTTTTTATAATCACAAAATGAATAAAAACATGTTTACAAACTTTTCTTTTATCCAATGAACCAAACACAGGAATCTCTGTGCTAACTATCAAAATGTATTTTTTTGCAAATATCTCATTGATAATAGTGCAAGAGATACAGTACAGTCAGAGATAGCACACAGTTCTTATGTTTGGCCCCACATGTTTTAGTTACAGGTAGTTTAAAAATTAGAGTTTGTATGATTTTAGTGTGAACAAAGAGCCACTGCTGATGATATTCAAAGAGCGACTTGTGTTAGGCTTTAGCTATCTACTGGTACTCCATCTTTAATGACGCGTCCAAGGAACAGGGAATCAATTCAGCAAACAATAAATTACAACTACGACTTGTCTCTTTATCAGTTTTCTTAATCAATATGTTAATTTTTTTTAATCTTGCAGATAAAAAAACCAACAAAAATACAATTGGCACAATCAAATTATTATTGTATTTTCCCCAACTATCTGTACAATAATAAAAAAAAGTTTTACATGTCACAATAACCCAAAATAAAACCAGTGTTTGTTTGGGGAGAGTGTGTACATGTGTGTTTCGCATGATTAGGTCTGCTAGTGTCTTTAAATGTTGCCGCTCTCCTTTAGAGAAAAGCGTCGCCGCAACCTCGACAGCCTCTGGTTCAAAAATATAAGCAGCAGAAGAACGAGCGGGGCCTCGTGTATCAACCTGCGTCAATCCAAACACATCCCGCCTCAATGCAGAAATTCCTGTCGAGGACGTCGAAAGACCCCGTTGGCTCGCTTAATTAATGACGGCCTGTTGTGAGCGTTGACACACATCATTGTGTCGTGCTAGTATTTGTACAGAAGAAATTCCATCACATTGAGAAATATCAAGAGTCTAAAATGCTGCTTGCTTTTGATAAAACAACCAAATTATTCTGAAATGAAAATATCAGTTGGTAAAGTAAACATGATTTCACTGCAGCTCTCCTCACATGACTGATTGTGAATTAAAGTGATTACCCATCGGTTCCCACTGGAAAACAAGCTGTAATTTAACATTAAGTGAAAAGCATTGACTGAGAAGAGTTATTGATTCATTCGCTTTTATGGTAATCCTTTACATTAAGTTCCCCAGTCACAGATTTATAGGTGGGAACTGAAACTTATTTCCTTAAATATATTTTAAAAAAAAACACCATAATGGATCTCTAAGCAGATAAAAAGAAATGATTGTGTTTATTAATGCAAAGTTTTGTCACCAATCATAACTTCTCCTATGAGGATATAATTTAGATTATTTCAAGTGTGTTAAACTTTATTCTCATTCATCTGTTTATAAAGCGGCCTCCACTTATGAGAAGTTACAATTGTGACAACTCCATTAACAAACTTTTATCTGCTTACAAACACATTTTAGTGTTTATATGTTTCTTAATTCATGCTTTCTGCATGCAGCTTCCAGCAGAAGAGCAGACGCCTGTATCTCTAAACAAGTGCGTGCCAAATAGTGAATGCATCTTTCACGCTTGTTTTTAATTAACATGTTTATGAATGAGGCCCCTGCTGGGAGAAAATACAAAAGCCTTTATAACAGAACAGCTAAAATCAAAAACAATTCCGGCCCCATTGGGGTAAGCAGAAATAATTAAAATCTCTCCCCTAACATGACCACTCCTCACACCCGCTGCTCTACTTGACCACAACTATATTTCTCTTTGCTCCAATCAGCTGCTGACTGGTCAGTTCCTCCGGTGACCACAGCAGGAAATACACGCAACACTGCCCAACGTCTCAACATAGACAAGATAATACAAAACAAAACCATCCCTCCCCCCCACAATCACAAGAAAAAAAAACTACAACTGATATTCATCCACACAATCTGTGAGTGTTTTCACTGACTCTCAAGGCTTCAGCCCACTGGGACCCACAGGAGTGCATCTCAGGTAACATTGTGCCAGCCTGTGTGAGGAGGATACGGATGGAAAAGGAGCGGGGGGAGCGAGGCAGCCGCCACCTCCCGGCGTCTCTTCCCCTCCTTCTTCTGTCCCTCCCCCCGTGTCCCTCCTCCCCTGAGCTTATCAGCGTCGTGCTTATGGAGTTTGGGTTGTTGTGGGTCGTGTGCGGGGCGGGACGGGTCTGGGACGGGATGCAGCGGGGCAGGATGAGGGGGCCCAGGGTCACTGTCGCCGATCCTCCGCCTCTGACCGTGAGAACGCCATTACCACGTCCTCAGCACCTGGAAACCAACAGCAGAGTCAGATCCACTGAAGCGATACAAATAAATACAGACGCTGACGTTTAGATCACATGCTTTTCTGTAACAGTATAGAAAGAAAACATATTTTTTGGTGGCAAAGTGGAAAAACCATCAGTAATATAGCACATTTGTGATTTCAAGGAGCCGTATTTACTTCTCTAACAAACCAGACATGTGTCATCGGTTTGCTTAACATTTATACAAGGTGTGACCTGCAGTTTTGTCCGCACACAGTACTAATCATAACATACACGTGCACAGACAGACACACACAAATGACATTAAACATCAAGATATAGTCTCATATGTCTAGAGTTCCCACCTGTCATCAGGCCGTAATACTGTATATGCCCAAAATTATGTCAAGCTTTAGACTTTTTATTTCTCTGAGATAATAACGTACATATTTCACTACTTTTCAAATCACTTCAAATTACTGCATCAACATAAGTCTTCAACTATCCACTTGTAACTGAATCTGCCGAAACTAATTTTTGTGGCAACTGTGAGGCGAATCAAGTTTCCTACAGGTTCCTGGATCATGTCAGTAAATCCTGTAGATCCTGTCAGCTGTGACAGTAAAGCCAAGAGGGACAACATTGCCGTGAAGATCAGTTTGGTGTTTGCAGGTCATTTTATCCATCGCCATGTTCCCCTGCTGTGGAGAAGCCATTGCCTGCCATCACAGCGCCCTGACGGTAGATACCGCAGCACAGCAAGCGGCCTGCTGACAGACGCATCCTGCTCTGCCATGATAACACTAACATCTGAGGCTTCAGTGCCGTTCAATCTCCTCTGCTGCTGCAGCTCTGCCTGTGATGCACTAGATTATTTGGGTAAACAATTCTAGATTTCAGCCGATTTTAACCTCACTGAGCTGAGGGAAAAGAATCGAGGGCTCGGGGAAAAGAGACTGAAATGATAGACAGTGCAGAGGGTCTGACTATTTTCCTTCCCTTTTGTGTCTCTTTCACGTTTACAAGTTATCAAGGAGTGAGCGTTAATTACAGCCTCATTCAGGCTGAGTCGACTAATGGAACCTGCCACATGCACAATAGGACTTAGTCATCTGGATTTTGTTTAATAAGGGATCATTCATTAGCTTTTTGCCAACTGTGATTCATCAAGTTGTTTTCGTGTCTGCCCACATCTGATTAATACATACTTTGCAATTCTATTAGAGTAAGGTAAGTAAGTTCTTTCATATAAGCCTCATCATTTCCACAATGAATCATCTTAAATTCGAGCAGGATGTTCTTAGGACCTTGATTAAAGGAGAGGGATAAAACTCTTCTGACAAATGATATCGGAAGTATTAAAACCCTTCTGGCCCCCTCAAGTTGAAGACTTATTATTTATACCCTTTTAAATTAAATGTAAGACCAAACTTATAATGGAATACACATCAAAAGGGAATATTTACTTGTTCCAAGTTCACATATTTATGTCGCTAGAATCCACCAACTTGATCCCCATTGTCCCAAGTATGACAGACCTTCGACACAGCAAAGCTGTATTCATCACCGCTTCCCTGCTCTGTGTTAATCACCACAGATTCTCATCATTTCCCCTTAAACTTGGGTTTCCCCATTTTCATAAACAATCTAGCAGGATAGATAGAAAGGAATTATTGTAACACTTAAACTCAAACCAAAATCAGCACATAAAGGAACTATTAATTATTCTTCTTCGGTCTGGCAGCGTTAAGAAATGTATTGCGGCGACTTTTAGCAGTGATGTGCCTAAAGCTAGGATCCATCCAATCTAAATGTAAACTTTAAGGCCATTTATTTATTTGTAAATTTGAATTTAAGACATTTTAAGGACCTGCAGTCACCCTGTTCTTCAGGCTGTAAAGATTCTGAAACTGAAAATACAATCCAAACCTAAATTTTTTTGTGATAACTCACAAACAATGTTTGTGATAACACCTAATAATTCCTAGTCTCCTCAACTCTTTAATAATAAAGCCTCATCTCTTCAAGTTGATGGGGAGCTGCAACCAACAGAAGCTGGTTCATGTAGTGAGATACAAACATAAATATCACCAACACCTAGATCCACACCTTTGCACACGCTTGAGAAGAAATCCTGTCAGCACTTTGTGCCTCATCTGCTATAAAAAGACTTTCACTGCAGCCCTCGAGTGCTTGTTAGATTTAATTATTGTGGAGACATGAAAGTAGGCCAGGGACTGTGAGCTTCCACATGTATTTGGCACACAGGGCGGACCCTCCTCCTCAGACAACTCAGACCCTCCAAACACAGAGTTTTTGTGTTTCATTTCTCTACGGCGAAGAGGATGAGCCTGCTTGACGCGCTTTCAGGTCATCATGAGCTCGGTAAAATAAAGATGTTGGGGAGAGCTGGGTTTTAGAATGAATGCTCAACTTCCTCTTCCCATTGGAGCACACTGTATCACCAGATGAGGATATGGACAAAATTAAGTCAATGGGCAAAAGCAGCAGCAAGAAAGGAAACCAGACACATAGTGATGATAAATATTATTAGAGATGCTGTATGTCTTCAGTTATTATAGATCTCATCTGTTTGGAGACAGCATGTAGGAATAATGATGCTTGAACAAGAGATTATTATGTAAAACCATACAACAGGAAACTCAACCTGATTTACACTAATCATGAATAGCATTGTCGTTTCAAGATGTGGTTTTGGCACCACACGCTTCAGTAACGCCCATTTATCACAGTAAATGCCAGTCTGAATTATTATTGTGCTTGTGTGAATGAGTTCACCCTTGTATAATGGACAGTCCTGTGAACTTGAGCCGACCCGGCGCAACTTGAGCCGAATAACGAGCAGAAACCCTCTGAAAATACACCCACGGAGCCGCGTGGAAGACTGAGCTATATCTGTTTTGACGGAGAGTCCTGTTAGGACCTCGCCCTGCCACAAACACATTTACCCTAACACAATCCACACAAGGTCTAGCCGAAGCAATGGAAACGTCAGGTCCCTCAAAGCTGTTGCCTAGCGACAGATAAAGATCACAGTGCATCAGAGGATGGCAGGCTGCTCCTGCTGATGCCTATGAGCAAAAAGCTTTTGGTTTGTTTCAGTGCAGCTCAACGTTCGGCTTTTCTCTGGCCCCTCCCTCCACTCTGCACTGATCCTCTCCTCGCCCTGCACGAAATGGATAAATAGAGCGACTCTGGAAGGTGGATTACATAAATAACAACAACAACAGGCATAATATAAGCACTTTGAACCAAAAGAACAGTTCCATCATCCACAGCAGCAATACTCTTTCTAGTAAAGAATATATAGGAAAAGTGATTATTAATATTATAAATAATTACTAGTGCTTTGCTGTCATCATTCACAGGCAATCCAAAGAATTTCGTCCAGTGATGAAGCACTGAGTGAATAGTCGGAGCAACAACAGCTTTGAGGTCACAATCTGTGAAGGGTCAGCTGGAACACCCCCGTCCAACACCCACACGCACGTGCACACACGCCGGCCGGGATGGGTTAAGATGCAGAACACAACAGGGACACTCGTGGTCCAGCTCAACATATTGACATCAACAAACACAGGGGGTCTACTTTAATACATTTCTGCCTACGATCGGTTATTTCAAGGTGACGAAGCTTCATAACATATATTTTTTAAGTATTAAGTCCACTTTGTCTTCTTTTTAGGCTCACATAAATATTATTGCGGCGTTAAGGTTCAGACCTCAGCACCTGTTACGGCTGGTTAATTTGCAGATGTTTTATTCAATTTACAAAAGAGTAAATATATATCAATAAAAGTTGATATGAGACAAAAGAAACTGTCAGCCTTGTTTATCCTAAAAAGGGTTAGGGTAAATAAAATAATTTTTAATTAAAAAGGACAAACAAATCTAATGCAGCATGTCACATTTGCAAATGAGTGGTTCAGAATTCAATGGAGTGTCTCACATTTACAACTCTTCGAACTATGATAATCAAGAGATTGTAACAACATTGACATTTGGTTCAATCAGCATCAACTTATTTTCAAATGGTACATTACCTTTTTCTAAAGTATCCATTGATAGCTCTAATTAATTTGACATTTACAGGCCACACCCTGGCACTAAATTTTTTTGGGATAAAGCTGCAGGTTTTTATGGGGTAAAACTTTTAGTTTCTGTTGCCAATGAAGAAAACATTGTTATAAAGAGAATTGACGGAACTAGAAAGAATCGTTGTAAAAATATGCAATAACATTCATCAATAAAACATCAAAAAATTTACCCATTTGAGACTGAGAGGAGCTAATAAAGCCTCTGTGTCAGTGAGTCGGGTAGACAAGGTGGTTCATAAATCTGAGTGAGGCTCTGATTCATGCTGCAGCGAGGAGAAGGACAAAGTATGAATCGATACCACTCGGCCTGAGCCCAGGCGCCAAACAAAGGCAGGGCCCTGCTCTGTGTCACTGTGCTCTCAGTTAAAAAGGCCAAATTGCATGAAACCAGAGTTGTATTGTACACAAAAAGAAACAAGATTGTGCATTGATTGCACAGGGCTGTGGTAGTATCTGAAATGAGAGAGGCCAAATTTCTGTAAGAAGAGATGGGACTATCAGGGAGAGATTGGAATATCACACTCTAGCTGTGTAATTAACACTCCAGCTTGCATCCAGGCCCCCCCCTAATGATACCAACTCCAATCTACAGACGCACAACGTCACAACAACACCCAAGGCCCGCAGGGATGCTTGTCTTTCCTGGGACAACTGAGGTTGCTATGGCAACGCCTCCTCATCTCTCCTCTTTTGTTTTGCGACCTTCAGCCGTTCTCCTTGGAGGAGTAAACTTTCTCCGTCAAATAAGACAGTATAATATGTGGTGAGACTGCAGGCTTTATGTGCGTTTCTGTGTAAAAGTGACATGATGTAAGTTAATAGATAGCTGTGAATGACAGAAGTTTATCCCTAAGGCAGAAGAATAAGAACCTGACTGTAAAGACAAAACTAATATATTCCAGACAGGAAACTACTGAGCTGCAGATAACTCTCTAAACAAAGCTTCAACACCTCACTTATTGGTTTCACACTTCGTTTCCAATGAAACAAAACCTGTTGAGTCCTGCTCACCAGAAATCATCTGCTCCCTTGAAAAATAGAAGCAAAACATGCACAGCTCCAAAGCAGAGAACTCCTCTTTGGCCTGATTAAAATAGCAAAACAAAAATCAGTATTTGCATGTATGCTAATAAGCCAATTAAACTATCTGAAATGCTAATTCAGTGACCCATAGAGTTAAAAGAAATATGAGTGGCACCCCCCCCCCCCCCCCCCCCCCAAAAACGTTTTCTTTTTCCTTGTTCCTTACGAGGAAACAAGAGAATAACATTTGACAGTTAAGCAGAGTCAGGGAGAATGCTTCAGGGTTTGATTAACATTTCCTCTCAGTCTGATCAGATGTGATAAAGTGTGACAATGTCTTTGGAGAGATTTAACTGCAACGCCTGCAAATTTGTTTTCTAATCAGAATAAATATTCTGACATAAGCCGACAAAATCAATAAAGTTAACCATTTGTCCCATTAGCTATGCTCCCATTTAACATTTCCTGAGTATAGCCTGACCTTGAGTAATCAATACCTGTATGTCTCCACTACGCCCTTGATGCCCTCGAGGTAGCTTCAATTCGATCGTTTAGGCCATGTCTACCACACTCCACGCTGAGACCCTTCGATGACACTGGTATCAAAGCATCCAAACTATGCTCAGTTTCACGCTCCTGGGAAAGGATATTGTGGCTGCATTGGTTTCTTAGCCAACAGGGATAAATCTCGATCTGACCTGCGCTGTCTGACAAAATACAAAATCTATTAAACGTCTAGCTGGGAAGTAATGATATCAAACATAGTGCTTTTTAGTCCAGCTGTTTACCAAATCACATTTACACCAGTTCCATCAAGTTGCTTAAACCAGCCATTTTTCAGAAGACAGTGGATGTGCTGATTGCAAGTGGATGATGCTACTCTTTCAAAATATCCTTCTCACAATTTAAATATTGCTAAAGCTTACTGGTTTAAAAGAAAAAACGAATTAGTCATTTATGCTGTGCATGTGAACCACAGTAGTATAGTGTTTTTTCCTTTAATCTATTTTTATCATATTATTAGGTCCAAATGAGATCAAATTGTGGACTTCCTCCTTCGTGTAAGTGCATGGTCTTCACAGCATCACGAAGGATCTGGAATGTGCTGATACGTACAAACCGCTGTCCTTTGGTGCAGCACTGAATATTTACAAGTGATTATCTCTCAGCTTTCTCCAAAATGCCTAATCACAGTACTTTAGACAAGACGCAGACCACAAATTATTTATTGCCACACAGGAGGCGGTGTGCTGCCAGATGATGCTAAATGTGTCTGTTTTTGTGATGCATAATGCACCATCGGAGCACCTTTCACCAGTCATTTCGTCCATAATTAATGAGGCTCTTCCTCGCAGTATTGACACAGCAAAGACACGCAGTACTGTCTCTAGGAAAGGGCATCAGGAAACAGAACAGGGCCCTGTGCCCCAACTGACAGCTAGTTAGAAGTTGTTGGAACACACAGAAAACATGCTCCATAAATTTAAAATTTGAGAAAGAATCAGGACTGAATGTTTTAAGATGTAACACCCTCTGTCTAAGGCAATGCTTTATACTCTTCAGCTTGAAGAGGATTCAAATGCTTAATATAATCAGGAAATTTACACATCAATAACAACATACAAAATTTGAGGATCTGGACACAGCCAAGGAGACATGACACTTAACTGTAGGTCAAATGTTGCAAATAATTCTTATGACTTAAATCCAGACCTGAGCCCCAGGAGGTTTACCACTGGAGGACTGCAGGGCACCAGTGTGATGTTTGGACTGAGCCTGGAAAGCAGTTTTTGGATTGACTAGCCAACTAAATATTTAAATTTGTTGCTGCTTTCTCAGGACACTGCAGTGCCTCTCCTCATATCTACACTATTTTGTTTTACCCAGCACCCTCTAGTGGTTTAGAGTTGTAAAAGAGTTTAGGGGCTTTTAAGAAGCTCAACAGCGCTTCCCAGTGCCCTGAAAAAACATCACCATCATTCGCAAGGTCATATAACGAAGGAAACATGTGAAGACTGATTTGATTTATAAAACAAACACCACAATATTTGGATGCCTTTGTCTATGTAGGCCAATCATGAGAATTGGTGGTGAAACTACTGATGCACTCATACTGAAGATGAGTCACTTGTTTCCAGTCAGCCACACATTTTGCTGTATGAGTAATCAAACAGTGCGGGTGGACCGCTGAGTCGGCTCAAGCGCTCAGGCAGGGAATCCGATAGGCCAACTGGGGTTTAGACTCAAGAGGAGTGATGTGCATGGAGGGATTTCCCTTATTTTCACTCTCAGCACAGTAGCACCTCTGCAGTGAGGGTGGTGTTGATCGACTAATGTGTTTGAAATGTATTTGAAACGGTTTCATATTAACTGGCTATCAAAAACACCTTTGTGTAAGTGTGTGTGTGTGTGTGTGTGTGTGTGTGTCTTACCCTGGTCTATGTTGTGCTGTGGTAGCTGGCTCATCTGACTGTGGACCACACCTGCGTAATTTCGGAGAAAAGCCTCTTCACTTGGCGTGAGCTGAAGACGAGTAAACAAAGTTCCAAGTTAAAACACAAGCTCGAATTGAAGAAGATCATAGATGTTTTTTACGACAGATGATACAAATACAACTTCAATCTTCAAAATAATGATCTAGGATTTGACTTTTTACATTTACTTTATCTAATAGCTCGATACACTAGCTTTCGGGGGAACTTCTTTGGTGATTAGAAACCTAAACCAAAACATTTATGATGACAAAAAAGATAAAAGGGTAACACTGTTTATTGATGATTGATGTAATTGAAAAACGATTACAGCTTACAGCCATTTAAAGCATTTTATTCATAGTATCAGAAGGTCATTTGTAGACATTTGCTTGGGATCTATCATATCAAAACTTGTGCAATAGTAAAGAAATATGCAAATCCTAAAGATACCGTCCACACAGACTGAGCATTAACAGCATTTTAGTAGTTACACCTGATCCCAATGACAGGGACACCCATCCCAAACTAGCTTTATACCACTTCTTTCTCTGAGTCAACTCAATCATAAAATGAAACTCATATCTGCTGTGAGCGGGGATTATCTATTAACTTATTGTTTAATCTCAAGATTGTTTTAAAAATGAGGTCCATGTATGAATAGGCCTTCTTCAGCTTGTCATCCTATAATTTAAGGTTTGAAGGGTGACAGATGTGTTGACAAAATGTTAGCGCCTCATAACCTTTTAGAATGCAATTAAGTTTTTGTCGCTCATGAGGCTGCAAACAGCAATTTATTCGGACGGCTTGTAAACTGTCAAAATTGGCATTTAGACAAGAATCCCTATCACTACATGAGCTGACCAGAAAACACATGTGTGGAGCTGCTGTCTGCTCTGCCTGGTGTAGACATGCTAAATCTGGTGGAGACAATTACTGGGTGATGGTATATTTGACATGCACTTCTCCTCTACATAAATGCCATACCTAGAGAACCAGCGTACCATGTTCTGATTGTTTTGAAGGAAATGCCTTTTCATTTTTTTTAATGGAATTTTGAGCAAAACTTCAGTTTGCTCTTTGCTATCTTCAACAGAAAATATGTGCTACTCTATAGTAAGCATCTGGGACAGGGGTTTTCATTTACTACAATTTATACTGAAGTTTTTGACAGTGAAATATTTTGCCCAAAGAGCAACAATTTGATAACATTTTCATGGCAGGTCAATTCAATTTTTCTGAAAGCGACCACCATGATGTATTGACATGATCATTTCAACATTGTGTGGATAGCCATGTGGGAAAAGCTTATTAGAAGCAGATTAAGTGTCAAATGGCAAATGTGACTTAGCCCATAAAACAAAACCATTGCGAGAATGAGCTGGTCAATTGGCTTCTTTTTTTTTTATGTGGTGTTGAGCCATGATACTGTACTTACATTAGATCCCATTTTCTTAAGCATTAGCAGGACCCGCACTTTCTGTTGGACGTACATGTCTTCAGGAGACTTCCCCGGGGCCTCCTCGCGGTTCATCCCCCCTGCTCCTGTGGCTCTGGACACACAAACAAATCCAGATTACACAAGACCTGTGAGAAGTCAGCATTAGCGACAATGGAAATCATGGTCAGTTTTTTCTGCAAGACCCTTAGTAAATGTGAGGGATGAACCCATGTGAGAACACAGCAGGATAATGCTTAGATAACTCATTGCAAGTGAGTGGGGACATCGGTGATAAAGGCTGACGCAGATGTCAATTTCCTGTTGTAAAGATGCCTGACTGTCATTTTTCATGTCAGAAAACAGGTTAAGTGTTGGGAAACTCTTTGCATTCACCTATAGTAATTGACTTCCTTGTTTTTTTTAAGTCCATGCAAAAACACATCTCCAGAACATATTTATGAAGGTGCTTGAGTCGTGTGAACCAAGGGCGTAAACATGGCAACAGAGATGCGTTTCCTACGTCTTCAAATATTTGTGTGGATGTCGCCATAGTCTGCAGCATTGAAATAATAACCCATTATTATTACAAAAACAAATAAGACAGAGCTGATTCGACTATTAAATGTTTCTCTTATCTGACTTGTAACATGTAGACAACCAGGCGTGAACTGGATGTTTTACTAATAGCCTAAATGATAGATGATTTATGTGTGATACACACCATATTCATATAATGCAAACAGGTATGATATTAGAAGTCAGTGGCCTTGTATCAGTATAGTAGTCACAGTAGTTTTGGCACTACACAGCGTGAATAGCTCTTATAAATATTGTATGGCATTTCCCACACAGATCTCACCACTGCCTGCTCCTTCCATCTCTTCTTCTCCATCTGACTAATGACCTATTTTCACTGTCAGTCTGCAGAGATGTGAAGTACAGGCAAAGGGGGAGAAAGAAAAGGGGGGCGAAGGGGAGGCGATAAAAGAAGCTGCCAAAGCTAATGCATATGACAGAAAAGGGATAGGTTCCGCTGTGATAGCTCACACATCAAGGTCGGCTGCTGTCGCATCAGATCTCTGTTTCAACGCACCAACAAGATGAAGATTACAGCAACGCTTGATTCCTTCCCTAAATTCTCTAGTTGAAAAAGCTAAAACATGCAGAAGGAATAACTAATTGAAAAGACGATCTAGAATTCGGGACATAAAAAAAAAATTAGATCAGTATGCAAGTCATGATTTGTTTGCAGCAAAAAATTTCATGAAAGCCTATGGGAGCCACAGTGACTCTGATAGTTCTGGCAATTTATTTTGGCCTCTTATCTATTCAAAGGGCCACTAATGCATGTTGACAGGCTGTTTGATGTGGGGTTATATTTAATTGAGGAGCTGGCTCGCTGTCCCCCTCTTCCCAGAGCCCAGGGGTGCAGGATGAATGGGCCACCGTTGGCTGGTGTTTGGGTGTCTCTGCGAGCGTATGGATTCATCCAGATCAGAGCAGCTGGAGAGCATTCTTGTGGTTATAGTCCTTATAATTAAAACAACCTTTAGTGGCCAATTCCTGTGAACAACTAAAACTTGACTTTGTCCCCTTGTCTGTTTTCAGTCACGAAAAAACGTAGCAGAGCAATGGATACGGGCAGATAAATACATTAGTTATTCACTTCAACCGACGAGGCATCATGCATAGATTAATTGGAGAACGGCTGGTGGTGTGAGTTCAGTAGCTCAGTACACCTTCAGGGTAATGGTGGTGGTGGTGGTGTGTGAATGTGTTTGGGTGGGGGTAGTGATGGAGAGAGGATGTTGGTGGAGGGTGTCGTGTGGGGGGTGGCAGTGGCTTCAATCGGCAGCAGTGACACGTTTGATCACTTCTCCACGCTCCTCGCCTCAGACAAATAGGAGAGCTGGGACTTCAGGCACAGAGACCAACCGGCGAGATGACACGCACATTATGAATAAAGATAGAAAACTCAGGAGCACAAATCTGCCAGCCACAGAAACATGCTGGGAATAAACCGGTCACTGCGTACAAGCGGATAAAAAATGGAGGATGACGAACTGAAGAACAGGACCTGGTGATTGCAAAACAGTGTCAACTTGTGAGTTTGAAAGACAGAAATGATTATACAACAAAGATGCATTAATACTCTTATCTTATCTTGAGACTTGACAACTTAAATATTTTTCATGTCTTCTAACGCACAAAAGGTCGATATATTCTCCATTCATCGTTTGTATAAATAGGACTGCTGCTTTCATAACTAACGCGTTTCTGGTCCTCTGAGGTTTGCTTTTGAAGTTGGAAAACCAGCCATCTTTAGCACGATCTCTACCCAGGCTCCTGACTTTATTGAGGGTTGTAATTTATATATTTTACCAGCCTCAAAGTGTATTTTAACTTATCCCACTTTCACATCCATATCTGCAGCAAAAACAATAAATGGAGTAAATTAAATCCCAATGGGAGAATCTCTGCAGTAGGAGGAAACAATGTGGAATCATAAATGTGGAGGCTCATTGATGTTCCTCTGTCATCGTGACACGTTTGTGACTTACAAAAGGGCACAGAGACTAATTTGTAGGGAACTATTTGGGGAAGCTTAAGAGCTGGAATCATTACAGTTCTGGTACGCGATGAACTGGATGACAACATGTATACAACAGTGATTAACATTGTGCAAATTATTATGTAAGGCATGGTTTTTCCATGCGCTCAAATTGAGCCAACTAGCTTTCCAGCCATGTTTAAAATCCAACAATGCTCCAGACAGTCCTCAGATGCCTGGCGTACAACGCCTCACTGCCACAGACTTAACTTCTAAATAATCCCTTCCAGGGAATCAGAACTGGATTACAACATTTTTAACACAGTGTGTCAAGCTAAAGGTGATATTGAGGTCAAATATCAAACTTGTCCTCGTAGTCAGATGTACGGTCACAGGCCTGTATCTAGATATGTTAGATAATATTCTGGAACTTATTTCATTATTGATTAAAGAAGTTTTTTAACTGCTTCATTATTCTTTACATGTAAACAATAATTACAAAAATCACAATTTCCAAGACCCTTGGCTGGTGTTCACATTGCTTATTTTGTCCCAAAGAATATTACAAAAACTAAATATTTCTATAAAACTGCAGGTAGCTAGAATCCAGTGTGTCAACAGAGTCCAACCAAATTTCACCAAAATCTAAAACTCAAAAACCATGAATCAATACACAAGTACTCACAATTGAAAGGCTGACATCCAAAAATTCATTTTCTATTTAAATGCAAAAAGCCCAATAATATATTTTCTGGATTTTTCCAAAATCTTTTTTGACTCCAAGAGTCTTGATATAAAGCATATATTCTACCATCTATGGACACCTGTGTCTGTATCAGATGTTTGCCACCTCAACAAAACACCTGAACCTGACCTGTTTTTGTATCATGTTTGTATGATCTCACACAGCAAGTTTTGTCTCTGTATCTTTTTTTTTTTTTTTTAACAGCTTAGAATAAGAACAAAATCATCAGTTATAGTAAAAAGTGAAAAGCAGATTTCTCAAGAGGCGGTGACAAACAGGAAGGTTGTAAAATAATAAAATGTTACTACAACTAGAACTTTAGGGAGAAACCGTTCCAAGTGAAGCATACCTGTTTTTTTTGTGGTATAATTCTGATAAATATGATCTTCTTCTGTGTCAAATATTTTCAAGGACCACAACAAGGATCCTGTAAGACTCCTTTGTGTGTGCGTGATGATGGTTTCTAGAGGTGGACTGGCTCAACACTAATCCCTCAGGGGACACTCGGCCTCAGACACATGTGGCTAATGTTCTTGACATAATCAAAGGCTTTCTTTAATGCAGATCTAGGCCTACCGTCCCCCTGTCAATGTTGTAATTCTGGTCTGAACTGCGGAATCAAGTCCAAGTCCCTCTAGACAGCTCAGAGAAAAGACAGCATCGCTGAGACTGAGCTGAGAAAATGTAAAGAATCCAAATACAACATGAGGGCATGGATCTAATTTCCAATCTACACTTGTTAGTCCATTAATTTAAGGGTAAATGGTTTCCATCTGTATCTTTACATCATTCATTTTATCGGTTTTATTTATTGAGGGAATGTGTCCAAAATGTATAAATGTGCTCAGGTAATATATGTACTTTTAGTGAGCAATAATTTTATTTACTCAGTTGTATAAAAATGTTCAGTATATCTTACTTTCAAATGCATTTTGTTTTGATGTTTATTATATCATTACACTTTTCAAAACAAAACATGGAGGAGTTGCCGTTATGTTATTTCTCTTAGTGAAAAACATTTCAACATAAATAAAGACACAGATTTCTCCTGGATAACTTCAGGGATGCCAATAAATACATGTAACCTTCAAATTGAATTGAAGAATTGAATTCAGATTAGGCTGGACTCTAAATTGCTCGAAAGTGGGAATGTAGTGTCAGCCATTGTCTCTATGTGTCAGTCATCTGATGGACTGCTGACCTGTCCAGGCTGTTGTCTGCTGGGTTTTGCCCCAGCAACCCCACGACCCTCCGAAGATAAGTGGTTCAGGAATCGGATGGACAGACGTTCAGTACTGCCACTCTCCATTTCAACACTCAGGGTGCGCCACACAGTTGAGTGAGGGCCTGCTGCCAGGAATTACAACATGCAATGTGATAGGCCCTCACATTTGCTGAGGGTCATGAGGGGCAGAGGCTGCCACAGTGCACCGACCCAATCACACATGGACCGGTCCACTTGTTGAGCTTGTTACTGGCTCGCATAATGCACAATGTGTGATTGTTTTAAAAATCTAGTTCCTCCAGCAAGCAGAAAGAGAGGAAACATGCCCCCGAGTTGACGGACAAGCCGCCAACAGCCTGAACCAGAGGACCCTAGGAGGTCGTTAGCCTCTGCAGAGAAAAACACTGAGCAGGGGAAATTATCTGAATTCAGTCATGAGCTGCTCCAGCATCCAGAGCAGCTGTGTTAGAAACTTTAGTAGGCTACAACCCTGGTGTGACTGCCAGCTGAGCTGTCAACAACCTGGCCTGGTTCTGAAGAGCAGCTGTGTCACTGCAGGTTACACACAGACACACACACTGACTCTGTTCTACTGGTTAAAACAACTAGCCATCATACTGACATTAAGAAATAACATTATTGTGATTCATTTTCATTTAGCGAAAATATTTTTTTCCGTTATTTGTTTAAAACACAAACATAACTGATAATGAGATTTTATAAAGGGACATAATTTGATGAATTTAGCTTTGGCAGCTCTCCTAAAAACTGCAGTTTATCAAAATAAACTATTTCTTTCATTATTAATGGAGCTGCAATGATTACTCAATTAAAAGGTCTTTACAACAAACTGTATTTTTTTTATTTTTTCAGCGCAATTTTTTTGTTGAAGATTTGATTTTTAAATCATTCTCACATAATAAAATGAATAACGAAAGGAATATAGCTGCATGTAAGATTTATCACCAACTATATCAAATTATGGATTGTTTAATTCATAGAATGGCTGAAAACGGCAAAGTAAAACTCATGGGTATTCACTTTAAATTGACAAAACTAGGAAAAGCTATGACTGATTCTAGACAGGTGAAACCTATAAACATCTATGTTTTGGGATTTTTGATAATTGACTTAACTGTTGAAGACTAACTTTTGCCAATGACTGTCAACCCTTATATTTTTTGTGTGTGTAATACCTGACACATCACAAATTATACACATCCAAAACTGCAGATCCATAATGACAACTACTTTTCCAGCAACGACCAGAGTGACTCCCTCGGAGTCGGGCCGGCACGGGGTCCTGAAACAGCGTGAGCCAGACGAACAGACACTGCAGGCCAGAAAGGCTCTGGCTTGGATTTACTGGATGTCTGCATGCTGCCTTTGTGTGGAACCATCTCCCCACATGTACAGTGCCCACAACAATGGCTACAGTATTTGGGGACAATGATGATGAACTGGATTGTGAAAACATGATTGATAAGTAGGTCATGTCTTGTTGTCACCACGTGAGGCATGAACTCAAATAATCCTGCTCAACTGTACAGGCTTAGTTCATAGCTGGGTTTCTGGGTTTTAGTGGACTGTGCCACAATCAATTGATGGGTTAGGGTAAGGGCCTAGAGAGAGAGCATTACAATATGCTCTGCATGACATTTCAAAAAACTTAACACCACAGACAAGCTCAAGTTATCAGTTATTAGAGAGCATCTGGCCAGTATTTAAGCTTCTGTTGGCCCACAACTTTTAGCCCAACATTTTGCTTAAGAACTTAAAATTCAACTAACATTTACAATAAGTAACCTGTGAAAATATTTCCACAATATGTTACTTGATACAAGTTTTTCACAGACTGCACTATATTACATAATTAACTATGATCTCAGAGCATCTGGGCCTCTCAAAGGAATTGAAACAGAAGCTGCTGCCTTAAGCCGGTCCCTTGGGGGTGCGTCTGCACGATTTTGAACGTGCCAGCATCAAGGCAATGGGGGGAAAAATTCAGATTTGTGTGCAGTTATATGATTGCCGTGCTTGGAACAATGCAAAGAAATGCAAATGTAACGGATATCATATAAAAGAGACAAAGAAGTGCACACAGAAAAGATGGCTTTTAAATTTGATTCTCAAGTTAAAAAGACTTGGGGTTGTCTTGAGTTTTCTGTCATTTGGACATAGTGTGTAAGAGACGAATGGATGAGAAAGCAGCTCCTCTATGTTAGTGACAGGCCACAAGGGACTAGTACGTGGCCTGGTTAATGCCGACAGGCTGACAAGTGCATGTGCCAGACACAGAGCAAGAGGTTGTGTGATGAACCAGCCATCCCTCCCTGGCGCTGCTCGCAGGCAGCTGATGAGGTCCCCTCGGGGCTCGAGGGGGTTGAGCAGCCACCGAGGAGCACCTGCCCTGAATGTGACGAAGCGAGGAGGGGAGGGAGGTGAGGCCGGGGGTCCTAATCTCTCTCCAAAACCCAGTCAGCTAGGGGAATGTGCAAGCTAAGGCAGGCTTGACATACTGTGGTCCATGACCAACCCCTGCTAGTTGCCAGTAGGATTCAGTGTGCCTGCCTGTGGCCAAGCCTCAACACCCACTGGCCGCATCGCTCATCAATGCCCCGCTGCCGGCAGGGTGCCAGCTTTGCCACTCAGAAGGTTGTCAGCTATCTGACATGTGGGGGGGGGGGGGGAAGCAGACACTGTAAAAGGCAGGGGTGGCACAATGCACCCATGGGTGGCATGAGCCAAAAATAGAAAATCAATGGAGTTATATGAACATGAAAAGCATGTGGAAGACAGTGATCACAGGTAGAAAATGTTTATGAGGTTGGAGCAGCATTGTAAATGTCCTCAGTGCCTTTGTGTAGACTTCTATGTATTGGCTGATTGTCGGGTTTTTGATGAATGGGTCTGTAATTTGTATATTTATTCAGTCTGATACAAACCACATGTAGTCTGCAGAATCTCATGTCATCAGGAAACAGAAAACGGCTGTAAGGTCATGTTAACTACATGGTTACTAACGAGTCACACTAACTGTAAGGTTAATGCTGACTCTACTTAATGTCCACTGACGTTAGCTGAGATTTACAGTTCCTGGCCGCAGGTAACTGGGCAATTTTATTAGTTTTTTTTTTTTACGAAGACCACTTCTGAATGAAAACTGACTGAGCACAGAAACGAGCCTGGAGAGTAAACGCAGAAAACCGAAGGTAAAACCCAGATAAAAACACATGTCGCTGTGCGGGTCGTGTTATCATGTTGCGGGACGCAGACCGTTCAAACCGTAGCAGCGCTCATGCTAGCATCAGGCGACGAGGCTCCACCGCAACCTCGACACGGATCTTTAAACAAACGTAACGGAGAAAATGCGTGAACACGACCTGCAGGAACTAACAGGCAGCCTCCATACAAACCGAGACAACCCTGTAATTCAGTCTCCACCAAACCCGCGCTACCTTTGGCAAAGCAGGCAATGCTACATAGCCGAGCTAGCTCGCTAGCATACCGAGACAAAAGCCTGAATGAAGTTCCTATGGGTGCAAACAGCATCCAGGTGCCGCCGCTGTGCCAGAAGTGTACAACGCCGGGATTCAAACACACGTACTGCTCGTAAAAAGCCCCTGAATGGCGGCAGCTCGACATGAAAAAGCAACACACACGTAGCTTACCCCTCCTGTTCCAGCTTTTCTTTCTTCTGTGCTCTGTTTGAATGGTGTGTTGTTGTAGGAGGGCGTCCTGTTCCGGGGTCACATCCCTCCAGTCGGCGCAGCTTCGGCGGACTGACTCGACGCAGCCGGAGTCCTGATGGCTGAGCGGTACCGCTGCCGACCGCAGGGGGCGACACCGACACAGCCAACACTGCACATACCGGGAGGCAAAGATGAAAATAAAATAAAAGAATCCTTCATTAGTCGTACAACGGGGATATTTGTAGTGTTACTGCAGCAGGAGGGCATTCACCATTAGACATGAAATAATAAAAAGGAACCATGCAATACTGAAAATGTAAAGAAATATAAAAACTTACATGTATATAATGTGAGAATATATATAGCGAAAGGGATTGCACAGACTCATTGGATTGCACAGAAAGGAATGAATATTGCAGTCAGGAGAGTTAAACCTGAATTAAAGATTAGATTAGACCAAGCATTAATGGCCTTATGTGTACAAGCAAGGTGGGGATGCAGCCATGTGATTTCAATGTTAGTGTTTAGGTTTATTTTATTTACAAGATAAGATCAAACGTAGTTGATCCACGCACCAGGAAAATTCAGTTGTGACAACAGCAGGTAGGTCAGAATGATGTAGACAAGAGAATACAAATATTGAAAAAGGGCAATAGAATACAGAAAGCAGAATATATGTATATGATTTCCACCTTTCACTGTAATGGTTGTAAAGATATGTTGTAAAGTACAGTGCAGTGGCACAGGGTGTTTGCACAAGCAAGTGGAAACAACTTTTTTATTTAAATGTAAGGACATATTGTGATGTGCAGATGACACAAATGTGCAAACAGTTATGAGTAAAGTGGCATCAGAGAAAAAACACGGACAAAAAGTGTGCAGTATTTTATTTTTCATTTGGGAGGGTGTTGTGGGAAGCAGTGGGAATGAAGGACCTGTGGAAGTGTTCCTTCTTGCACTGTGGGTGGAGCAGTCTGCTGCTGAAAGAGCTGCCCAGGGTCCCCACAGTGTCATGTAGGGGGTGAGAGGTGTTGTCCATGATGGAATTCAGCTTGGCTAACATCCTCCTCTCACCCACTTCCTCAGTGGAGTCCAGAGGGTAGTCCAAGACTGAGCTTGCTCTCATAACCAGTTTATGTAGTCTTTTACTTTCCCTCTGAGTGCATCCACACCTCCAGCAGACAAAGGCAAAGAACACTATGTCAAAAAATGTATAGTGTTCTGCAAACTCTGAAGGACCTCAATCTCCTTAGCAGATGGTGACGACTCTGGTCCCTCTTGTACAGGAGATCTCTGTTACTGGAACAGCCCACTTGTTGTTGAGGTGAAAACCAGGTATCTGTAGTCCCCCACGATCTCAATGTCCAAGCCCTGGATTTTTACCTGTGTGGGCTGGGGGGACCTCCTGTGAACGTCTATCACCATCTCCTTTGTCATGCAGGCATCGATGTTAAGGTGATTCAGTGGGGGAGGGAGCGATGACAGAATCAAATCTGTTGAATAACTAATTCAGCTCATTTGCCCACTCCTTGTCTCTAGATTCTGGGCCCCTCCCATTGTCCTTGCTGTGGCCAGAGATGGTTTTCCGGCCTCTCCACACCCCTCTATTGTTGTTCCTCCAACTTCCTGCTCTAGCCCATCGTTGCCCTTCCTTATCTGCTTCCGTAGCGCCCTCTGTACCCTCTTCGTTATGAATAGAGCCTATAGATTAATTAATATAATTTGCTGTTTCAGTAATGCATGGGCCAGACTACCCCTTCAATCGGCCCTTGGGGAAAACACAAACTCTGACCTAAAATAATAATAATAATAATAATAATACTGATAATAATAGTTACTTGTAGAATAGAGTACTTGTCTTAGCCTGAGGTATGCCAGGTTTACTCCATCCTTCCAGCTGAACTAGGTCTATGACCCTGTCGTACTCCAAGAGCTGGTAGTGTCCTCCAACCAGGTAAAGAATAACAGCATGATCAGACTGGGGCTTAAGGATATGTTTTGCTATCAGTGAACTAACTCTGCCCGACTTCTTTCTCAGGGTGATGAATGCTAGCTCCAACAGCAGCCTTACCACCGCCACAGCAAAACGCTTTAAAAACATAGGTTTACTTAATCTCACCTACAATCCAAGCAACAAAGTCACACTACCAAAACATTGTTACCTGCTATTAAAGTTGCCCTGGACTCACATATTGAAGAGCAAAACTCCCTGAAATGAACATACAGTACAAACCATTGGGCCGAGGTGTGAAAAGGTAGGTGAGGTCTCCCTCTGCAGTGAAGACTTACTGGAAAATGAAGGTGAACATCAAGGTTAGACATCTGACACATCCAGAAGAAGATAGATGGCTATTTCCAGGGCTCTGATGATGATGGACCACATACTGTAGGTTGCCAGGAGCAGCTCAATGTCCCCCAACCTTTAGGAAGATGACCCCTAGTTTTCATCCTCTCAGAGGGAGTTTTTCTTGCCACGGTCGCCAAAATATTGTTGGAGTATTCTATATAAACACCCACACACACTTGCACAGCAGCTAGAAAAGTTACAAGTGAGATCTGATTTTGCAAACTGTTTATTGAGTGTATGTTTCCCTCCTCAGAGCAAATGAAGCAAAGGAGGAAAGTTTTAGCTGCACACATGTGAATCAGGCCCCCGAGCCTAAAAACAATGAATAACAATCCATCAAAAGGCAACAGCAGCATATTTTACAATTTGCAAAAATAGCCCATTAATTGAGTGGACTCACACCTTCTTGCTGAAAGCAGAAGTGTTTTACTAACTCTAAACTAATGACCAATTTTTAAAGTCTGTTCCCCAGTGAATATTTCAGTAGTTTAAGGTGTTAAAGCTGTATAATCATCAGCTACACTCGCCCTTGTCTTAAAGTCATCATCGTACAGAGACTCATACGAACGGTAAAGATCATTTCACCTCTTAAGAAGGATTTGAAAAGCACATCATCTTCTCTCATTCAACCGGTCCTTGCGGGACGGATTTACAGCATGTAAATGAATGTGAACACAACATGATATTGAATCATCCAGCACGCAGGCTCACATAAACAGACATCTGGTCAATCATCACATATCACTTTCATGCCTACCTGGCACATCAGTTGAAAAATACAATGAGAATCACAATGCATAGCTTAAATATCACAAACAACAGACGCTCATAAACGCACATACACGGATACTGCATCATCTGAGAAAGTTAACTTTCAAGAAGGCCAACTGAACTGTTACACAACCACCCATCTATGTCTTACATCTGCCAACAGATTGTCTCATTAAGGGTTTTACTGATACATGTTTTAAAAATATTTTTCTGTTATAATCACCAAACACCTGTAACATCTCTGCTGTAGGCCTGAGACCATCTCTCTGTCCAGATGCTAATAGCAGTCATGTCATTAATGGATCTACAGTATCGTTTAGACAGTTAGCTTAGCTTCGCTCAAATACAGGAAACAGTCTGAGGTAAAAACTTTCTGCCCAGCTTGCAAATAAACATTTGAGGGGTCTGCAGCATCCCTACTGGCAAAACGGTGTAAGCCATAGGCATAAAATCATTGCCTGTTAAATTTGTATTTAATCAAAATTTCTAGAGCAACATTTTAAGAGTAGCCTAATAGCATTTTTTAATAATGTTTTAATACCTAATTTTAAGAATATCCTGTGGATTTTATGTGTATCATATCTCATACGCAAATGTAGAGCAGGCAAGAACACGGCACAACTGAGACGTGTGAGCTGTACATTTCTACTCTTATACTGCCTTGACTGTAAGATGATCTTATCTTCTGTCTGATGTAGTGTGAAGTGCTCTAGAACTGGTGCAAAAGGTTGTTGGCCACTAAATTGAATGAACCTTGCAGCACCCTGACTCTGTCTGAATCCCACCATCCATGAAACCAGAGCTGTCTCCACCTTTTTCCCACTCTTTGTAGTAAGCTAAGCTAACTGGCAAACTCTCCTCTTACGCTATAAAAATGCAGATAAGCATATTTACCACAATATACTATTCTCTATTAAGTAGTTTGTGTTTTGGGAGGCTCTGTTTTGAGTCACAGCCTGGTACAGGAGGATATTATCAAAAGAATGGTCCTATTCAGGGCTTTGTTCTCATCTTTCGATAAAATTGTGAATGCGTCTATGTTTTCTTTCTACTGGCACACAGAAGGCAACATATTGTACTTAAAGGCAATATTACAAGTGATACAGCAGTAAAATGCAACATCTTTTAAAAATATCCTTCATGACTTTGTACAAGTTCTTCAAAGTTATCAAATTAAATAAAATACAATAGAATTTAAAAAAAAGACAATTGCAAATAGGCAGTTGAAATGAGAGGAAACGACACAGACAGTGGACCGTCTTTCAATCCATATGAAAGACTTGAGGTGAAAGTGCCGCCCTGCTACTAAACTGTGACTGAAATGTGTCATCTAAAATCGATTTCATCCATCGTCGGCTCCCTGGTGAGTAATGATGCAGTTGGTGAAATTAAGTTTCAGTCTCTGCTTCTGCTCCAGTGATTCATGATACATTCATCACATCACATTAGCATGTGGTCTTCAAGTAACAGTTTTAAACAAATCAAAAGCACATTCGATTTGTCCGAGGGGTTTGAAACAAGACTCCATGATTCTCTCATTGTCTTTGGATGCCTCCACTTGGTCTTCATTTACCACAGACTGGCCAGACAGATGTAAACAGTCACTGAATATGTTTAAGTGCCATGGATAAAGTCAAATATCTGATTGTGTTTTCTTCCCTTTTTATCTCAATAAAGGTAAAATCCATAATTTCTTGGCTGTCCTACGGTGTTCAGTGTTCACGGTCTATTATCTTTGGCCAACGAGTGCATCATCCAGTTGATCTTGGTCTTCCAGCTCTCTCGAAGCGCTTCATTGAACTTAACTTTGAAATTCTTCAGTGCCTCATCCTCTGATTTGCCCAAAGCCAAAGAATCCTTTTGAAAACAAGATCCAAAAGATTGTCAACATTATTATGATCCTCATTGGCATCAGCAGCAGAATCATCATCATTAGTATTGTGGCATACCTTTAGATACTGGATGTCTTTGAAGGAGCTGAGCTCTGGCAGTCCTGCTGCCTTCATCATAGCGAAGAGGTTCACGAACAGCGTCCCGTTCCGACAGAGGATCTTGTAGGCCCACTCACAGTACTCCCTGAACCTGACCACATGGACGCAACATCACTTGTCAGTTATAACATATACTCATACACAACCGTTCCCTTAAATTCCATCAAGCTGCACCAAATTGTGCACACTAAAGTAGTTTTCAGACATGCACTGAACTCTGCAGAAACTCCTGACAAAATGCCGGAGTGAGAGCCTTTCTCCCTCCAGCTCTCTGGTGTCAAGTCCTCAGAATGTCAGAAAGAAACATTGTGAGAACACAGCAGTGGACCCTCGGCAGGATTCCCTGCAAACTCCGGAAAAAGTCTGGACCAAATTGTGTGGACGTTCTTCGGAGGTCATGTCTGAAAACGGCTTAAAAGAAATCTGATTCACAGATGTGCCTGATTTGTTTTAATAAAGATCATGAATAGTCGCAGATTACTCGCTACCTAATCGCTTAGTCACCAAGAAACCTATTCTCCCGACCTGTTGTCTACCACTCTACCCTACTTTCTGCATTGGCTCAAGGAGATGTTGTCTTTTATACAGATGGAAAGACTTTGACTGCACAAATCCATTACACAGGACAGATTTGAGAGTTGGAATTCCTTTCTCGGAGCAGTGTCAGATCACCTCATGTTAATAATGAAACTGACCTGCCTTGCTACATGAGCAAATGTGGTATTTAACTGGTAATTCTAATATCATCTTGTAAATAGTTATATTTGGTCTGTTTGTCATTATAAAATGGAAAACTGTAAATAAAGAAGCAAAACAATTTATCAAGATCCAACAATTATTTCATCAGAAATCACTGAAAATGTCTCACAATGTTAAACAAAGTGAAAAAATAAATACATTCTGGATCCACCACCTGATCTGGAGCCATATCAAAATATCATGGGGTTTATTCCCTGACCCAAACTACATCCTTCCAACAAATGTTGTGGTCTTTCATGCAACATCTTTTGCGTGACCTTGCTTACATACTTACAAACATAAAAACTTACAGGGGTAAAAATATAACCTCCTTGGTAAATGTTGTACCTCTCAAACTTCTCGCTGTTGTTCGTCCTTCCTTGCTGGATCACATGAACAAAGTCGTACGTCAGAATGAAAGGCACACGCTCCCTGTTGATCCCAAGTTTCCGCTTGAAGTTGCCCAGGAAATGCCCAAAGTCAATGTGGAACAGCTGAGGGACAAAGGTTAAAATGACTGTTGAGTCGGTTCTGAATCACTGACCCCACTCACCAACTGGGGACTGACCTGAATGATTTTGCTCCAAAATGACTCTAATCAGAATAAATTATCATGGAATTAAGTTAAAAGTCACAGCCAAGAATTATTAAGGTGGTTGGATTGTTGGGAACATAACAGTCGGTATTGTTTTTGTTTTTTTTATGTTTTACACCAGTTACCCTCACCTGTCCAGTTTCCCTGATCATGATATTGTCATTGTGACGATCTCCGATGCCCAAGACGTAAGTAGCTACGCAGTAGCCAGCACAGGACAGCGTGAACTCTTCTATGGCTTCATCAAGTTTGTCCCTGGTGACAAAAAGAGTCAGAGAAACAAGGGAAACCAACTTAACTACTGTGCAAACACATTCAGCATTCAGTCATGAGGTAGATTTTCCTACTGCTGTATGAAATATTCACAGAAGACATCCTGTGGCCAATTAATGATTGACTGTCACGTCCTTTAACGGTCTAGACGTGCATGGGGTTCACCGTGTTAAGCTTTTACAAATTTTCTCCATTCCGGGCGCGGCAGCATTTCAAGTTAATTACCTCTCTGTTCTGTCGTGCAGTCAGCTGAGCCTGTCCTTCCAACGTGACGTACAGAGGCTTATTCATTACACCCAACGGTACTCCCTCTTCAAGGAGCATTTAGAATGGACAGGACCTTCAGACTGTCTGGCACCAAATAAAAACCTACTCTCATTTAATGTTGCTAAAGCTGTAGTCGCCTGTGCACTTTGTCTGGGTCTGTCACGGTCTCACAACACTGCACACGATAAATATTTTGATATGAACAATTCAGACTGCACACACACACACACACACACACACACACACACACACACACACACACACACACACACACACAAACACGCACACGCCCACACACACACACACACACACACACACACACACACTGCATCTCTTACAACACAAAAATTATCTCCACAATGTCAATAAAATCTGGTTCCTGCTTGTTGCAAATAGAGCTACTGTGTTTTATGTTGTAAGACGTTGTTGTTTCTTCATTGAGATAGATTAGGAAAATGGATAAAAAATCTAAATCCGTTTGGGATCACGACTGATGTTGCTTAGTAAAATAGTATCATCCCCATTTAGCAATCATAAGACCTGTATAAAAAAGCTTAATAAATACTTCTTAACACTATAATATAGTTGTAAACAAATATAAGACCCTTTTAAACAAAACATAGTACATAAGGCCTTGGGCAACAACTGTCACCGGAACGAAGGGTTAAAAAGTATTTTCTTAACATTTTGACCATCAGATCAGGACGTAGGGACACAGCAGGACATAAAGGTTCAGAGAAGACAGACAGCCTGGAACAAAGGCTGTCTAGACCCAAGCTATCAGGGTCCCCTTCTACGAGCTCTTCTAATTCTGTTACATCGTGGGATAATAGAGTCTTTAAACATTAAAAAGAATTATGCATGGTGGTCTTTAAACATTAAAAAACATTATGCATGGTGGTCTTCTTAAGCAAACTCTGATTCTAGTAGAGATTTTTTTTTGAAAGGTGTGTAAAGTAAAAAAAAAAACCACAGTACAGAGAGCTTCCATCCCCCCCATAGAAAACACTGTTCCTGAAGCTCCTGAAACACCTCGTCAGTGGTCCGGACGATACCAGGACCACATTAACATTATGCACGGCATGCCCAGCGGCCATAGTCTGATCGGCCCTTTAACAAAGCCAGGTAAAGCGAGAGCCTGTTGGAACCGGCTGACAAATCGCAACACAGAGCAGACAAGGTCTTCATTAGAAGTCGGGCCTTAAAGGGACAGGCGCTTTAAAAAAAAGAGGAACTGCAGCTATGGACTGTAGGAAATGTGTATGTTTTCTGAATATTAGAGAATATATACCCTTTGAAATAATAACTCAAATACAAATGATCATAATATAATAATATAACAATATAATAGTATTATATAATATGTATTATCACAATCAGTCCCCTTTAAGACCAAAACCTTGACAAAGCTGGTTCAGGGGCACTTGGGATTACTCCTAGCAGGAATCTGGGAAAAGTTACTATGAAGGGACCGTTCGGACACATGTGGTCGCCCCGTGACCCTGATCATGATAAAATACTCAGAAATGGACGGATGGATACAAATTTGTGGTTTTAAACAACCTTGGTGCGAACATAAGTGACCCGGTGCCGGGTTCTTGGGTTAAAGACGTGATTCCTTCTACAGAGATCAGTGGACCGTCTTCAGACCAGATGATAGTGAACAATGTAGCAGCTCATCATACTCACTCAGGATTCTTAGATTTGAGCCAGTTGAGCAGGGCGTCCTTGTTGAATGCAGCTGTGGCGGCACTGTTACTGTTGTTGCGCTGGATGTTGGCGATGGTGTCCGAGTTCTTCACCACCTCGATGAGTCCCATCTTGTTCCCAGTGGACAAGCAGCCGTAAGGGATCATCCTGTGAGTGTGGAGGTGAAATTGACAGTTTTAGGTTGGTGTAGGAGATCTGCTCGTGCAATAACATCAGCAGCTGCTCCCAATGTACCTGAGATCAAGGCCTTCTTTCTTCCATAACGTTGCCATGAGCCTGATCATCTGGAGGGTCAACATGTCTTGTCGGAGATCTAAAGGTGATGAGTGAAAAAAGGTGGCATTAAAATTTCCTGCACATTTTATCCCTGGCTCTGTATGACTTCTAAAATTCCTCTTGTTGGATTTCGAGGGCTTCCCTTTCCGTGTATGTTTATGTTTATGTTTTTTTTTGCACTCTTATGTACAACTATGCATTTTAACCAGTTAGTGTCTCTAAACTAAATTAAACTACAGCGTGTGACCTGACATTTTGCGTCCACAGTATGTTAATATGCTGCCATGAATTCAGATTTTCTTGTATCTCACCATCTCCGTTCTTGAAGATGATGCCCACCATGTCTCCTGGAGCCCAGTGGTTCTCGTACATCAACCAGAGAGGCTTCATCTTGGAGTCCATAAATCTGCACTTATTTACACTGCGAGAGTAAACACACTCATTATGAACATTTGATCATCTTAACTGTGTGTCACGCTTATAGACTAAGGACATAATACACTATGGGCTGAAATGAATATTTCTTTTACAATATATGATGGGGATGAGAATGACGAGGTTGGGTTTAAAAAAAAAAAAGAAGTGTTTATTTAGGTTACATTCATATATTTTGCAATGCAGTATAAGCCAAGAATAAAAATGAAATTATGGGGGCAAAAAATTCAAGTGTGTTGTGTGTGTCTGCTGTATGTCTTGCGCTAACCAGATCTCGGTGAGGATGATGCTGGGGTTGAGTGGTGACAGAAGTTCGGACAGGGCCTCCAGGTAGGACTCCTGTCTGATACACAGCTTCAGGTCCTCGGCCGTCATCTTCTGGGAGCCCGACTTGACAAAGTCACTCAGGGCCTTCATTTTGCCCAGAGCCTCGTTCTGTAGGGCAGAAGATGAGATTTAGAACAAAACAAATACTCACACGTATTGTGCCTGAAGTCAGAGAGTACAACCACGTGAGAATACCTGTTTGGTTAAGAGCTTTATGTGGTGGATGTTTCCTCTGCAGTACGCCTCCAAAATCAGGCCAAAGCGCAAAGTCACAGACGCCACATGAATCTCCGACCTGAGTTGAACACAGACAGTTGAACAAAAGGCTGCAGAGGTATGTGATGTTGGGTTGTATGTTGGGCTGCGTCTCACCTGAGATGCCAAAACAGAAAATGTCCAATCATTCTGTTGGACAAAGCCCTCTCCAGCAGGAAAGTGGTGAGGTCACAGTCGAGGTAGGACTCATACTTCAGGACCTGGACCAGCTGGATTAAATACTGAAGTAGTTCATCGTCACTGTGTGCAGAAAAGGTGGACCATAGATTAAAAATTCAATTAAAAGACAAAAAACGAAATGTCTCATGGATGTAAAAACAAATATCTGTGTACCTGAGCTTCCTGAGACATCTGATCGTGAAAGAACGCACCGCTGGGTCGGGGAAACTGTAGTCCAAGAGCTCTAAGGCATGGATGGCAGGGAGGTCGGGCCAGTTCCTCAGTAAATTCACCATCTGAAGAGAATCAAATTACATTGTTTCATATGGTGAGAATAATTAAAACCCTCAGATTAACATGTAACATGCAGGTATTAAACGTTCAATATGTGAAATTATTAACCCAAAAGTGAGATGAGTGTTTTGTTTCTTTAGCACAACCTGGAAACACTTGAGAAAACAAAACTTAATCAAAGGGGGGATATTCTCCTCCATTATACCTGAACTACGTCCTCTCGCTTGCCCCACTTGGTGATGAGGAGCAGCTTTGACAAACTTTCAGGATAATGGTGGCAAACTTCAGTCCGGAGCTTCCACAAGAGTTCCTTTTCATCCTCAAAAAACTCGGTGTAGTTCTTGTTGTCCATGATTTCCTTTAGTTTCATGTACTACAGAGGATGACCCAAAAATAAATGAATACAAAATATTTGGTCACCAACAAACAGATTGTTTCTTTAACTGTAGAATGTGAGATGTGGAAAGTCGTACCTCCAGTTTAGTGACAACAGCTGCATCACCATTCCTCTCTATGTCATTTATCTGAAAATGGATGATGATAATTTAATTAAAGACTCAAATTAAATATGTATTAAAAAAAGCCTTTTGGGAATCAGTACCTTGTCCAGCGGAGGGTAATAAAGAGGATGGGGTCGGATGTTGGTGAAACGAATGAGCAGCCCTGCAGCACTGTCCACGTTGGGGTTCTTCTCGACCGTACCCATCGGGTTCAACAGCTCACTTTTGTCATCTGTGATGAGAACATCACATATGAATATTGCTCTGCTGCAATCCTGAACCATTTTTAGGATCATAATCCCTCTCTGAGAATTACAAAGATAAATAATGAATGCTGTTAAACAGGGCTGCAAAGATCCTCCATTCAAATTCTTTGCATCGAAGTTTGGTTTAAATTTATGACTGTGAATCAGCAGCTAAACTCACAAGCAGAGCTTCTGACCATTATGTGCATGTGCAGCAGGACTTTGCTGCTTCATATTTAGCATGCTTTTATGATATGTTAGAGGTTTAATAAACAAAACCATTTCTTGAATAATCAATGGTATAATCTATACAATACTCCAGTCTAGAGTTCAGATAATGTATAGCTGCAGCCCTACTGGTCAGTATACATGTCGCTGTACTTTATCAGCCAAACATCTGACACCAGCAAACAACAGCCATTTCCACATATTAACGTGGCTTGTGTGTTGCACAACAGCGAATGCATAATGTCTGAATATGTGCTTGTCACTTCGGGTATGACAGCCCTCACTGTGGAGGAGGCTGTGAACAAGTGAAGTGTTTTTTTTAAGAGGAGGAAATGTAAGAAAGGGCTATGAGGCTATATACCAGGAACAGACGGCCACGTGGACAGCAGGAACTCCCCGGTCTTCAGCTGGTCCTTATAGTCAAACACCATGGTGTTCACCCAGGCTATGGGACAATCCTAAGAGAGAGAGAGAGAGAGAGAGAGAGGACAGTGAGGAATGGGTTTGATGATTTCATTGCTTTGGGATTATTGATCATCTGCAGCAGGAAAATCATGGAAATTGTGTCTTTGAGACTGAATTTGCACATGGGAGCATATGTTTAATGTGTGTCTCTCAGCTGCTCTCTCCTCCCAAATCCTGCCTCTGTCTGTCCTTCACTGTGTCCATCAAACTAGTCGGAGTAGTCAGTCAAAGCTAAATTAAGTTTTGCTGGTTTTCGAACGAATCAACTAATTTCTACTTATTTCTTATACAAATGGTAGCTGGGATATACAATCAGACGAGTATAAATAAAACCAGCTCGCTGATTCTTTAAAGATAAGCTGTCCTCGTTAATCAATCTGAAACACTTGCACAAAAGATCCTTTGTCCGGAAATTATTAAAAATTTAAATCAAAGAGCATCAAGAGATCTTTGACGTTATGTAAAATAAGAATGTTAATTTAAAGGAATTATCATGTTAAATATTAAACTGCAAAGCAAAGAACTTTCCACTCTTTAGTAAAAGAGAAAATACATGAGTGAGTCTATATAGTCTCAAGTGTCGTGGCCAAAAGGAAAAACATCCAACATTTAAATGAGTTCCAGGCAATGATGAGAAGAGAAATGACTGGACCAATCACCGTTTTAACAATGAAACAAATGCATGAGAAAAGAAGCAATACACAAAAACAAGCCAGTCAAAAATAGCTCAACTTCCATCTAAGTTTCTGGTGGCAGGACTTCACTTCGGGGAAAAAGAAGAGAGAAGTGGCTCGGAAAGCAGAAGCGGCCTCAATACGCTTAAAAAAAACTCACACCTGCACAGCATGTTTGTGAGGTCTGTCTGAACTTGTTGACCACAGACTGCAACGCATCAAAACAAAAGCTGCTAAGACCTCAGCCACAGAAAAGGGGAATTAGTCGTGTAACACTGTACTACTCAGTGTACAGTGAAGTTTGTTTGTGTGTGTGCGTTAAGTCTATTTCAATGCAGCCTCGCAGTGAAGCACGACAGATGTAATTTCACTATTTCAACATCTCAGTGAGACAATACTTTTTATTAATGTTTTATCCGTATCTCTTTTATTCATTAATCAAACAGTTATTTTTCTCAATTCATATTTTGAACTATGAAAAGTAAAAAGCATATAAAACCAGAATAGCACTGAGTAGAAGACATATCTACACCAAAGCCCAACAGACCCCTTAAAATCAATCAAGCTAAACTCAATTTCACACTCCACTTAATGTGCCGGATTATTTTTTCTCATCAAGATCAATGAATTAATCACTGAGAAATCAATCGAAATTATGAAAAAAATGCCCTATCTCACAGATGGAGCCAAACATTCCTGAACCCACTCCCTGATTCAGATTCACATTCAGAAAATTTCCATAATAATACCCAAGAGCTCAAAATGTCCATTTCAGACCAAGTTAAAAAGTTGTTCCATTAAACTGAAAAGAGCAACACACCCGCACATTCGAGAATCTGGAACCACCAATTGTTGAAAAGTTAATTCATGATCAAAACTATTCAAATAGTCTAACAGTTCAGTACTAAATTAAGTATTTGTTCTATGGGTTTCTGACTTTTACCATCCAATATAAGTTTAAGAATTGTCTTTCTTTACAGTGCAGACAAGGAGCAGTCTTTATCTCCCGGCACCATGACATCCAAACATCGAACAGACATTACACATCATGCTTGTGTTGTTTATCAGTGTTTGTGTGAGGACGTCATGGTGCCCGGGAAATGACGTTAGCTGTATTCCTGACAGAGTGTCAAAGAAGTGGTTAACATAATCTAAAAAAGTGTTGCAGGTTGGCTTTACAGATGTTATCTGCTTGTAAAAATAACTTCTGGTACATACATCATTATTATATATACGGTGCATTAGTACATAAGACTTTGTTCACTTCAATCTTAAATCATTTCTTAAAACCCATTTTTACAGACTGGGTGATGTTGTCTTTTTCTTTTAATATGTAGCCCTATAGTCAATTCCATTATAGCACTACTATAGCCTCAGGTATACCCGGGCTTCAAATATTTTAATGTTTAATTGTTTTTATTTGTATTAATTTGTTTTTATCTGATGCTGTCTTCTTATAGTATCCTGTGTCTGCTTTTTTTGTGCGCTATATAAAGAGCTAAATAAATACAGTTGATGCTGATGATTATTTTTACTTACTTTACTAACTTTGAGTGATTCTTGCTACATGTTGTGTTTATGTGTAATCTCTTGTTACCAGGTTTGTTGTTCTTTGTCATGAGATAATAAAAATTAAATAGGGGTTGTGCTCTAAACAACTTTTACCCAAAGTGTTCCCTTGAGAGAAATAACAGCAGCAGAAAATTGCTTTGTTGCAGGGCTCGACTGTAAAGCGCCCGCGAGTCGAGGCCTTCTAACTGAGGAGTGAATTGAATGTAAAAATGCTCTGTGGGCCGGAGTGCTGTAAGTGACGGAAGATGAATATAGAAATCCTTCAAAATGTTCTTCCTGTTCTTAACTTCCTTGGAGTGATGTGCAGATAAAAGGGCTAAAGCGGATGAAACGTCAACCGCAGCCTTGCCGCTAAACACACTTGCACAACCAGACGCAGCAGCTGAACACACCCAAACAGCACACACTGACTACACACGAGAGAGGAAACGGATCTGTTTGTGCTTGTCAACAACTTCGCACTCACGCCAGGCCCCAACACTCGCCATGCTCCATCATGAGCTGTGTACCGAGGCTCAGTGCCGCCACAAGTTACCGGCCGGACTCACAGCTTTCTTGTTCTTCTTTTTTGTGCCGCGGGGTTTCTTATTTTTCTCGATGACGGCATAGAGTGCGAAGCACAGGCGGCTCATGCGAGGGAGGTCGGCCACGTTCATGTCAAACTCCAGCTTCTGATCCCACAGCGGCTCGGAGCAAACCGTCACCTCCGAGCTGGTCACCACCTTGCAGAGCAGTTCGCTGCCATGGTACAGACCGGCCTGCACCACAAGCTGCGAGGGGAAACACACACATACACACAGTAGTGATTAGATGAGGGCGCCTGACATGTGGTTTTGGAAGCTGAAGCACATCTGTGAGGGAGATTGTTTGTGGAAGATGTGCAGACTTCATGAGATGATTCACAGTTTCCTGTGTCACTATGAGTCAAAGGGTCGACACATTCATAGCCTAAGCAGGTTGCAATTCCTTTCAATGCTGTGCAGAGTCTGTCAAAAACAAAAGATAATTGGTGGTAAAATTCAATATTGTGGGAGCATTAAGCTCCTGCCTTTTGCCACATCAAGATAGTCGGGATCTACATTTACAAAATCTATGAGTGGTTAATTGCCCCCAGGGTGGGTTTTCAAACCAGCGCCTCACTGATAATGATGTGACAGGACAAATTTGCCATGAGTCATGATTTGGTCTAAGGCAGCAGGCAGAAGTGCACTTACACTTAATAACCCAAATAAACAGTAACATAGTTAGTTATGAACCTGACTCACACACACAGACACACATTAACAGGGTTCCCTGCGCAGGTCTTCTCACGCTCTATCTTATTGGCAACATTTGTAGACAAAAGAGAACGTACAGAGCAAAACATAAATTGTAGATGTGGATTGTGAGTGGATTTTTCTAGATGCTTTTGATTTTCAGGGAAACGTCTACATTTTAAAAAAGGTTGTCGCATTTCAACATAGGTCAGGGGTTGTATGCATGTTGTATGTATGTATGCTTCAAAAAATAAAGAAGCGCACTGAAAGTGAGAACGTGGAAGACACCATGAACTCTCTCTACTTTCTTAGAATCTAGGGGCTCAGAATGAGACGTATAAACCAGATAGGCCCTCCCCACTTCCTGTTTTGAAGTTTTAACCAACCGCCTTGATGAATTATGGGAAATGTGTGGTCTAGACCATGTGACGCCCCTATCAATTATATGTCAAACCCGCTGCTCCTACAACTGAAATTAAAATATTGGTTTACAAGTGAATGGCACATTTCATTGAGCAGCAAAGAGGGAGAAGCCTTTGCAAAGCCACAGCGCACCTTCATCCCTTCATCTGCGTTGACTCGGCTGCCCTGCAGCAGGTGAATGCTGAACGGCTCGTTGATGGACCACAGTGAAGAGGTATTCTGCTGCAGAAAGAAGACAGCAGAGAGAAACAATCTTTATTTCTACCTCCCGTCCTTAACATCACATTTACCTTTCGTTGACAGCATTCACTGAAGTCTAAAGGGCGTCAAACTGTTGCTACAACTTCCTGTTTGGCAACATGCAAAAAGATAGAAACAAGAGAATGAACCCTTTCAAAAGAAAGAAAAAGGAACATGTTTTGAAACTGGAATGAATAGACAGAGCACTCTGAAAGCGCCTGAAACAAATATTCACAACGTCCTTCCCTGCTGCATATAGAGCGTAAGTCAAACGTTAGCCTTAAATCAAAAGAGGCTTAAATAATCTGCATTGTGTCACACAGCATGTCTGCAGTGAGCCAAAGTCTGCGGTGGAACAACTGTGCTGAGGAGAGAGTAGAAGAGAGAGAGAGAGAGATGGGGAGAGAGAGAGAGAGAGAGAGAGAGAGAGAGAGAGAGAGAGAGAGAGAGAGACAGAGAAAGAGAGAGAGAGAGAGTGCTGCTCTGTTAATGACAGACGACAGTCGTCCGCTGACCTCTTACCTTCTTCAGCGGCAGCGGTGGAGGTCTGGACTGGGAGCGACTCTTGAATACCTGGTTGCACATTCTGCCCTGTTCCTCCTGAAACTTGCTGATGGTGGTGTGGTGAACCATGGTCAGATGAGGGTTCTGGCCGTTTCTCAAACACGAGAAAATGTACTGGTGAGACAAAAGACAGACAACAAATAGGGGGAGATTTTTTGTTTCGTTTACTGGTAAAGCCATCAGTCAGGTCACCCAAAGATATTTCCCAGTGTCCTGATGGTTAACTCCTGCAGGCTGTTCATTTGCTGAAGGTTAATGCAGCCCAAATCTCATTATGTGCGGATGGCTGGAGTTCCTCTCTGAAGCGCTGCGAGACAGATGTGAGTCACTCCTGCAGGTAGCTGCAGTTTGAAAATCATCAGTGGAGTCTCCTGCCACTAAAAACCTTTGCTCCTGATCTGACAATGACCTCCACCGTCACTGAGCCACACAAGAACTGAACAGAAACTCATCCATATGCACTGAGAAAATAACAGCTTTGGTGCTTACAGAGAAATATTCACTTCTTGTGCAGCACTGAAGCAGTCAAAAAATCTACAAATGTATCACAATAAAGTGACATTCATTAATTGTGTAAATGTTTGATTTCATTATTGAATGTGTGAGTTCACTTCTAAAATCGTTGGTTGAAAAATGACACTGTCTAAAGCAAATATCCTCTAAAACTGCATATCCACATCTGAAGGCCATAAAACGGGAGAGACCTATGGAGCTCTTTTCCTGTATTTATTCAAGAGCTTTGTCTTTCAGTTTTAGCGCATGACTTGTTGAATTTATGTTCAGATTGTGTATAACTTTTCATCAAACCCTGCCTTTGCACTCAAATAGCCCCCGTTTCATTTTCTCTGCTTCTGCTCAAACTGTGTGTTTGCATTCATCATCTGCTACACCAAACGTAAAGCTACACAAGAATCGCTTTAATGCAACAACCCCAATGTCAAAATCCAGAATCTTTGGAAATTCGTGAACCTCCTCTTACAGCTGCCTTAAGCCAATTGACCAAGCAGCAGTTTGAAAAAGAAGAATGAGGCCGGTAATAATAAAGCTCTGCCCATAGCAATTGGCTGGTTTTGGGGTCACTCACTTTGAACTGGCACAAGGGATGTTTCCCGTAGAGGAACTCCCACCTCCCGTTGACCTGCAGGGTGTAGTCCTCAGCCTCCTGCCGCACCGAGCGGAACACGGTGGCCTTCTTCTTCAGGGCGCTCCTCATCAGAGCCACCGGGTGGTCCTGGGGGTCCTGCTGCAGCATGAAGCTTTCCTGTAACATCAACACGGGACATGATCCAAACAAAACTTGCCAATTTCCCTGAAAATGAAAAAGTTCATCGTCTATGTCAGTGGATGTTGTTTGTCATATGGGAGGGGGAATTCCAAAGGTGTTCACATTTACTTTGAATCACCCTCAAGGAATTTGTCATTGCGAGACAGACGCACAGTCACAGTCAAAGTTGTTTGTGTAGTTCTCTGCTGCTGCCCCGTCAAAACCATAACATTTGCTTTGACAAATATGACTCATAAAAACACTCACATCGCACGCCTCAAACTTGACGTTAATGAACATCTTCTTGGTGTTTTTGGACTTGGGGTTCCCGCTATGTGGCGGCGAGCCGCACGGCTCCCGGTCGCACGGGAAGCTGTACTCCATCCACTGCTGCCACGGCAACATCTGCCGCTCCTGGGCCTTGTTCTCACAAAACGTGCGCATCTTGTTCCGGAACTCATTCACCTCATGGTTCTTCTGGGCCTCAAACTCATGCAGACCTGAAAAAAAAGTCAGAGGAGCTCCTTTCTTAAAGTGAAAGAGTTTTTTTAAATGAACTTTTACTCAAAGCTTAAAGTGTTCTGTTGTCTCCCCATGTTTTCTTTTATACCCAATGGAGTTGAGCTGAAAGTCTGCTTCTCATATCTTCTGTCAGTCCCGATTAAGAATTTACAAACTCATTTCTTTTCATTACCTTTCCCTTCGAAGGCAAAACAAGTCTCGATACCAAAATATTGAATGATGTACTCTCATCAGGAGAACTCCTAAGACAAAAGATTCAGCTACTATCAAAATAAGATGAGGAAATCTAGAAAACGGGTCACTTGTTTTTCCTCTGTCTGTACAGGAATACGTGTAGGTGTGATATGTACGATTTGCTGGAACCTAAACTCCAATCTGTCTCTCACCATACAACTAATAATGTCACGTTTGGTATTATAATGGTGGAAAAAGATTGTGATTTGATGTTGCAGACTTAACTTAACTTAACTACGTAAATGTCTGAAAACATTTACAGTCTTCAAAAAAGAGTTTGCACTGTGCTACAAACCCATATTTTATTTTATTTCTTTGTACCATCTTGTCTGTATCGAAGTTAGATAGTTGTCTACATCAGGGGTTTTCAACTGGTTTGTCTCGGGACCACCATTCTGACTAGAAAGTAATCCGCGGCCCACTGATGTGCCTAGGCGCGCGTGCCTACGTGTGTGTGTTTGTGTGTGCGTGCATGTGGATAGAAGGAAGTTTTTACATTTGGTTCTCCATGTTGGTTTTATTTAAAAACCTCAAACAAATCTAGATATATCTACTGAACAAATCTAGAAAAATCTGTGAAAAAAACAACAAAAATGGTTGATTTTCAGTGCTTAAGAATTGAAAACAAAATTAAAATGCAGTTTGTAGTTGTACTGCATCTCAGAACCATATGTTCATCAATATATAACGTTCATGACTTAAATGTACAGACATGTAGCTGACATGTTGAGAGAACGTTAAAGTAACGGTGATCATAACGTTCATGGTTTGTGCCAACTGCAGGGGTGTGCTTAGGCCCCATTTAAGCTTGTCTATTCATTCTGTTGGGAGAACTGCTAATGGATAGATGTAAGTGTTATAACTCTCCTAAGAAATGGTTTCTCAACTAGCAAACGTGGTAAAGTTGACTGTTATTGCAATTAATTGTTTTGGCTATCATGCCAATACATTTTTCTTATTACAAAGTATTTGTTTTTCGCTCTTTTGTTTTATTTAATATTTTCATTATTAATTCTGCCCTTTTGGGCCTTCTTTTTGGGAAAATAAAAATTCCCATCACACAAACTACATCTCCAACACCTCCTGAGAGTTTTTCTACCTAGGTCAACCGCTCTTCTACATCTCCCTTTAACACACATGCACTACTGGCAGTTTCTAGCCCCAGCCGATTTCAAGGTTCCACTCATCACCTTTATATTATTTAAGATATATTTTTCTTATTTTAGATATTTTTCACGATATTCAAGAGTAATCTGGAAATGTGTTGATGTGTTAATTTCGCGGACCCCCTGCAATGCCGTTGCGGACCATTAGGGGCCGCGGACCCCTGGTTGAAAACCCCTGGTCTATATTGTGTTCTTAGTTATATGTAAAACCTGTACATGACACTATTAAACTGCCATTTGTTGTTGTAAAATGAATACTTCAATAAATGAAAAAGAGAAAGTGGGTATCCCCAAGAGAACATTTTTGAAGAACTGAAACTGAAGGGTGTAAAAGGCAAAAGACAATAAATTATGACGACTAAATGTCATGAAAAAAAACAAAGAAACAATCACTTTTTTAATCAGAGTTCCTTTGAAGAATAGTGATTATTGGATTCCTTCCCACTCCCACCCCCGAATTACTGTCACATCATTTTATTCAACCATTCAAATTGTGCTGTTGCCTGTTGCTGAGGATCTTCCTCCGATTGGGAAAAGCAACAAACCAATCAGAGTTTTATTGGGACGACTAAGAACGGAAACTCTCAGTTTCCTCTGCCAAGAAGAAGCTAAGTGCCAAGAAAATGATACAGGTCGTTCTCAAAAACAGCATATTTCTTCTATCTACTCAAAATGTGTGTTGCACTACGGGAAACCCCTTCTGTTGCTTTTCCCATAAAATGAGGACGGATTTGTCAGTCACTGTGAATCAGTTTACCATCGATTATAAATGACTTTGTTAGAATGACTGAGATTCACAGGCCTGGAATCAGGCCGGAGCAGCTGGGACAGATCTCTCTTCTTTTACATGACGGCAGACCATCTTACCTTATATAAACCAAATGCACAACAACACCAGCAAACACCAACACCATGAAGTGGTATAATAACAAAAGATGAGTTCTTTCAGTTGGTGGGTTGTCGCTCACCTTTGCCAATCAACAGGCTGATTTGCGTGTTGGTGAGTTTCTCCACCCGGTCGCCCTCCCTCGCCACCAGCCTCAGCACGCACATGAAGGGCCGCACGTCACTGATGCGCCTCGATTCCTCCTCCAGCTCCTCCCGCTCCGCTGTCTGGTTGATGCAGGTGAAGACGTAAGCATCGGGGTCTCCCAGGGCGAAGAAGAGGGCCTCGCTCCTGGCCTTTTTCCAAACCATCTGAGACAGGAAACGTCAGGGTGACAGCACATGAGTTGACTGCGTGAAGTGTGATCTCCGTGCGGGTAATGGATGCTTTATGGAAACTCGGATTCAAAACCCTTCAACCAGTGACAACTTTGTTTTGCTGTATCTTAGATATCTGTGTCCGGGCTCAAAACGATAACCTATGGTGCAAAAAACTCAATAAAATGACCCTTGAAGTTTTTGAACTGTCTCTTGGAATAAAACCTTGTGAATCACTTTGACTAGAGAGACATTTAATTTCTTAATCGTCTTAACAGCTTCCAAGAGTATCATTACTTAACCCAGATAAATCAAACAGCCTGAAGTGGCAGAACTGTTGGCATAGAAACTGGCACATTCACGTTGAGCACCAGAGAGCTGGCTGTGTGCGCCGGGGACGAGAGGAAGGCTGGAGCTGCTTCTCTCAACAGTTGCATCACAAAAAATGTTCCGAGATGGATCAGAAGCCAACGCATGCATTGTTGAGACTTTCATTAGTTTAATGCCTGAAGGAGCTATTAAGGCAAGCAATTAGTTTAAAAGCGTTTTGAGTGAATTTAGTAAATAAAAACAGCCTCAGTGCTGTGCAGTCAATACGCTATATAGTGTATTAGAAACACAGGGCTATATTATAATAGATAAACGTGCATTTTATGATTAATAGATTGTGTCTGAGAGGGAAATCACATTCTGTTTTTTTTAAACACACGTTGCTTTGGACGTGAGCTGACGTACCTTTTTGATGCTGTTGATGGTGTCATTCCGAGACACAGGGAATTTGAGGAAGATCCCAGTGGGCAGCAGGAAGTCCATCATGATCTCCCAGACGCCCTCCTTGTCCCATTCCTCCTGCATCCCATACTTCCCCGGGGGCATGGTGACGGCCTCTCATTTACCGTCAGCCCCTCTGCTGCTGCTGCTGCTGCTGCTGCTGCTCACAGCCGTCCTAACAGAGGAAACACTGGCTGGGGTTAATAGGTTCTCTATTAACATGTGCTACTGTACGAGTACATGTGCTGTGTGTGTATGTGTGTGTTTGTGTTGGCTGGAGGTGTCACACACTCCTAAAAAAAACTGAATGATGGTGTATACTGAATTTAGCGAGGCGCAAAGTGAGCCCGTAGTTTCTTGCATCAGATCCTTTATTCATCCGTGCTGGGCCAATAGTAAATAAGGTATTGAATTGTACAATGAGGCAGCAGTTAACATATATTAAAACATATATAACACACAATATAATATATCAGTGTATAATGTTGGTAAACCGATTGAACTCATGCACCATCTTATGGGACCGAGTGCTCTGTCAGAACATCCTTTCCTCTGAGTTCAAATGAGGTGAACACACACACTACAATGAACTTCATTGTACTGAAATATAAACAAATGATAATGAAACATAATAATTCGACAGTTGATGTTGTGTTATTTTAATCACTGTACAGCCCGAACACTGTATATTTGTAATTGTGTAATCGTCAGTAGGTTCTCTTTAAGTAATTCTAGACTATTGATTTTGGTAAGACAACACTTGTGCTATGTGAGAGCTGCACAGGCTGTAGCTCAGTGTCAGATGAAGAGGGATTCGATCTCAATGTTAAAATGGTTTTCAGTGGATTTAACAAAAGCAACTCTGGTCTTTTAATATATTTGATAAAAAAGAAAAGGTGTGAATTCAGCAGAGGGAAGTGGAGAGAGGAGGCAGCTGCACAACACGACAACACGACAACACACACAGATGTAAGACGTGATGTGTTAGAACACAAACTAAGGGTATCATGGAGATGAGCTTATCCCAACCTGTTGGCGCAGACGCCCGCCTGTCAGCTCCGGCGGCCGGTCACCTTCTCATGGTTTCCCCGCAGCGAACATGGAGCCTGTCTGGAACATCACCGGGACATGTCTCCCTCCGCCGGCGGGCTGCACACTGCGGACTGATCCCCGGAGAGGAGGCGAGGTGAGCGGGTTGAGAGTCGGCGCCTGACGCCACGGACGAGCCGCTGTCACGGTTCTTGCGAAGCGGGGACGTGTGTGTTTGTGCGTGTGCGCGGTCACTGGTCCACAGACGGACAGGCTGAGCTCTCCCTCCACGGCCCCCTGCAGGCCAAGGGGCCGTCCTGCAAAAGTTCACTGAGCGCGAAGTGAAAGTAACACACGTCCTTCCTCAACAGCTCTCATCATCACCTTTGTCTGCTATGGAGCAGCAGGTTCACCTCACAACTACACAACCGATGACCACAAATCTTTTCTTAAAGGGATAGTTCGCCCAAATTAGAAAATTCACTCATTATCTACTCACCACTATGTCGATGGAGGGGTGGGTGAAGTGTTTGAGTCCACAAAACTCTTTTGGAGTTTCAGGGGTAAACAGAGTTGCCACCAAATCCACAAAAAAAAGTAACTAACTGGAATGCCCCCTCAAGTTGGAATTTCAACTCGGAAAAACGGTATAACCTTACCACCCCTGACTTCGAATTCCAAAATGGCTCCTCAATGTATCATCAGCAGTGAAAGCTGTAGTTCTTACTGTTTATTAGCCCTTCTGTCATTTGTCAGACACTACTGTCCAATTACTGTAGGTGGACGTGTACACTGCGATGTTAGTGTGCGTGAAATGCCGCTTAATGCCTTATTATGAACTGGTTTTGCTAACAATGGCTAGCTGGCTAACGTAAAGATTGTACCTGTGCAACTGGAACGCTTTCAACTCAGGTCATTCCGGTGAGATGTCATTCCGAGGGGTGAGGAAAGCGGTTAAAGGTTAAAGCTTTCCTAATTTATCAAAATTTATCAAAATTAGCTGATGGACAGTAAATAAACTACCAAATATTAATCATTTAAGTCTTTTGTCAGACGAAATATCAAATAAAGGCTTCTCAAAGTTTGAATATCCTGCTTTCGATATAAAAAAAATATGTTTATGTTTTGAACCAGGTTCAGGAAATATTCACATTGTGTAGACCTAAGTAAAACTAGCAGACCGTGATGTAGGAATAAAGAGTTTAAAGGAGAGAAATATGTGTAAAAGAATTCAATGCAGAGAAATGGCTCCAGAGAGTGTTTTACTATTATATATGCCATTTAAAAAATAATTACAACTGGCATATTTATGTGTATGTAGCATTTTATTGTTGTAATTTGTCTTTGTGGAACAAAATAGAAAAGTTGACAAGTCGATAATCCATTAATCGATCAATCCCTTTAATCTCCTCTTAAGGTATATATAAGGATATCAGGCATTATATTATATTATATTTTGTAATAAAATAATACAAAAATAATTAACTGACAAGAAATTGTTCAGCAAAGATAAAAGGGAAGTTCCAACTTTCCCCATTTGCTATCCTTTGCAGAGTTTCACATGTCTGACTGTGACCCACAATAGAACAGACGCGTCTGGTACTTAATGAAATTCTTGTAATTCAAACCGAGGTTAAGTGTATTTCCAGGTACCATCGTGTCCCTTTAGAAAGTCCGGCCCGCTGCAACGTGACTGCATGTGAAACTGTTGTTCGTGTGCATTCTTGACAATGCAGCCATTGTAAAACGTAGAGAGAGGCTAAAAATGTAGAGACATTTCCAAAATACAGATATAAATATTCAGACATGATAAAGAATAATTTTGTGAAAAATAAATTGTGATGTAAATGTTTGCTAGAAAAAATTCTTCAAACTACAAAATGCATTCTAAGTTAAAATCTTCATACAACTTCTAAACTTCACAGTAAACCAAAGTGAACTTCACTTTCATTATTGATTTGAGTTTTCAGGAGGTGGATGTTTGTCATCAAAGCAGAATCAGTAGGAAACATCTCCTCCTTCATCAGTACTTCAACACAGTAATCTCTATTTATAGAGCACTTTGCATACCATATCGTACAAAGTTCTTGACAAAGGCAAACAGTTAAAAACAGACTGGTCATAAAACGTCAGGTTTGGAACAAAGCAGGTCAAATACATGAGTGGATAAGTACCAGTGCCATGTTAAATGCTCAAAAGAATAAAAAGGAAAGTAGTTAACAATGACACGACTCACATTACAAGTGGAACACAAACCGCAGTAGTAGAAAGGGGAAATGATGGGGCCAACATAAACAACATGACACTACAACTCTTCACCCTCAACACGCACAGCGTAAATGTAAATTTTTTCAATTGGTATTAAGGTCAGATTATGTCTTCGCCAGATATGATGCAGCTGCACAAACATATGCAAAATGTGTGGTAATCAGTTCTGTTTATTTGTGAGTTTGGTTTGCAGGTGTTAATGCTTCACCGTGTACCAACTCACCCTGAAAGCCTAACCTCTGAAAACTCTATTTCCTTGTTGAACAATGTCTCGTTCAAGGCGTCCCTGCTGGGAGCGTGTACTAAGATCAGGCAGACTGGTTCCTGTGTGTTTGTGAATGCAGTTCATACCAGCTGGTGAAAACAGGAAGAGATTGGGCAGAAGAGAAACTTTCGGCATGAGCTGCAGACTCACTGTATGAACCTGTTTCCCAGCCGGCACCACTCAACAGTCACTATTTTCAACTGTGGGCCAGAAAGCCCTGTCTGCAAATAAGCTGCACAGCTGAACCATTTGTTACTTGAGTCTGTTTTACAACTGACTGCGATATGAATTCAAATTAGACACGAATACTGTACTTTACGGTTGGAATTTATATTACTTCTGCAAGAACTTGAATGAAACGGTTTAGATATAACCGTTATGTCATGACCCAATGAAGAAATTCAATTTGGGATCCGATTTATTTATTGTTTTGAGTTGTCGCTTTGAATGTGTAACTAGCAGTTAAGACAAACTACTGCTTCATGCCACAGCCACACAAAGCTATTAGCACTAGCAGAGCTACCAATTATGTGTGTGCCTGTTATATGATACAATATTATAGAAATTATTCAGTCTTTTTCCCAGTAAATATGACATTTTTATTTTAAAAAAAAATTCTTTCACTTCAAGACTTGTAAAATATGTGGACATCAGAGAGATGAGAACAGAGAAGATGAGACTCTCGCGGGTCAAGGCAAAGAGGATCAGCACAGAACCTGACGAGCACGTGAGAATAGAACAGTTAATGAGGTGAGTGAGTCAAAGCCATGGAGCTCAGCATACAAGACAAGGAAACAAGGAATTAAACACAACTGACCTGGGATGATATAAAGAAGAAGATTTGAAGTTCGGAATGTGACGGTTTTAACTTAAGTCTGATTAATTGAGGTTTAATTGATAAAGTCATGAACAAAGAATTTAGAAGGGCAGAGAATATGACGACTATAAATTTGCCAACATTTTTGTTTAGTCAGATGCAGGTATAACTGAGGAAAAGAGGAAGCTCAATGTTTTAGTTTGCTGCCCTTTTTACGACATTAATCAACTGACCAGTGGTGATACCTGTTTTAATGGACCTTTACACAAACAGCACGTCAGAGAGCAGGGATCTAAAATAACAAATTCTGAATGATTGTTTATTTAGTCCTTAAGTACTCGGTCTGTAATGCACATGCTCGATCCTGAAACCACTCTTTCACTGCTATGGCAACATATGCAAACTCCCAGAGGGCTTTGGTTTTCAGTTTATAAAAAAAGCTATCTGACTGAAATGCAAAACAAATGTGTATTCATCAGATTGAATATGCATCTGAAGAGGGGAATATGCTGCTGAAGATAAAACGTGCTGATGATGCCAGAAGAGGGCGATATTAGCAAAGCATCCATCTATTAAACACATACACTCCTGATCAAAATCTTAAGACCAGTTAAAAAATTGCATGAATTTGCATTTTGCACTGTTGAATCTTAGGAAGGTTCTAAGTAGAGTTTCAAAATGCAAAAAGAAGAAATGGGAACAAGAGCCCAAAAGTTGTGAGCAGGCAATTTATTGAAAACAATTTAACTGAAGTAGGCTGTTCATCAGCTGATCAATCATACCACGTTCAAAGACGGTCAGCTTTTTTGCCTTTGCCCTCAAGAGATCTTCAGTGTGATTACTTTACAGGAAATGACATGGAATCCAAATTTTTGCACAGATTTTGGCTTTTAAAGGCTGTGGTCTTAAACTTTTGATCAGCTGATGAACAGCCTATTTGAGGTAAATTGTTGTTTTCAATAAATTGCCTGCTCACAACTTTTGGTCTCTTGTTCCCATTTCTTACTTTTTTTTGCATTTTGAAACTCTACTTAGAACCTTCCTAAGACCAAACAGTGCAAAATGCAAATTCATGACACATTTTAACTGGAGTGTATCATCGAGGAAAGCAGATATTTGTACCTGTGAGCTGCAGAAACAAAAATAACTAGAAATATAACACTTTATTTAAAAAGTATTGGTCCAAATGAAACAAGCCAACTTTGTTTCTTACAATCACACAGACCAAACAGCTTTGGCAGATAAACATTTGCACTGGACATCGTAATAAACCTTCAAACAATTAGTGAAAATATCAACAGAGAGAACATTTATTCATACCTCCTGTCAAAGACCGTGAAAGGAATAACCATGATTTAACAGAGCCGTGATGTGATCACACACATCATCACAAGACCCACAATGTCTTCATAACACGATAAATACAACTTTAAAAATAAATACAAATTCAAAAATAAATTTCTGAGAGTGAACCATGAGGTTTGTCTCATTCAGGAGTTAAGCACGACAGGACAGTTACACTTCAGCATGTACACCAGCTTTCGATGAATGAGCCCCTTCAGAGGAAAAACATAAACCTACACCAGGTTACACATCACGCACAAATGCACAAGTTTGCATCCAGTAAGTTGAAAGGTTGTATTAGCTTTAAAAAACTAAACAAAATATTATTAATTGTAAGGTTGACTAATTGAGTTTTAGTTAACAGTCTTTCAGTAGTAAGTTCTTCTCACAAATATTTGTTTTTTTTTTGTTTATACATTCGTTTCAGTAATTATACTTGACTTTAAAACCAGGTGCATGGTTATTTCACAATAAAAAACTCTGAATGCGAAAACAAACACCCAAAATAACAACATACAAGGTTTGACATGGGAAACAAGCTCATTGTATCCTGTTTACACACATTTTACAAACGTACAACTTTTTGTAAAACATATGTTTTGCATTGACGCAAACAGTAAATCATGACATTTGATTTATACATTTGATTTGACGCATTCAAAATACAACGCAACGAAGCGCACAAAAATACCACTTCAGAAAAAACAAGTGCAACAATCTCCCAGATTTGACGCGTAGAGTTTAAAGTTTTACGAAAATTCTGTGTACATTTTACAGTCTGTTCACTTTGTCAAAATGTCAAGTAGATGTGAATTTAATATAAATTAAGAAAATACATTTGGTAAATATTGCACTTGACCATGGGGGTTTTGTCAAACTTACAAACTAATGAACATATCAGAGAATCAAATGGTTGGATGACAGAAGAGTTTCTGCTCCTCTGACATGTGTTGAGATCTAAATGACACTGATATCAAAAATCTTGACTGTAAACCATGAAACAAAACAACAGGGTAGAATCAGATACACTGGTGATGGATTCAAATAAAAAACCTGATTAAACACGTGGAGAAACAGTGAATGAAGACGCTTCCCCACAGCGGTACTGCAGAACACAATTAGGGAATAAACATCCAGTCGTGGTCTGCGGCACCTTACTAAGACACTTCATGTTGGTTTAACCCTTTAACTCGTCACCCGCCTGTACAAAGAATGACAATCACAAACACCATTGCTGTTTAATCCTGACTTCAAAAAGTGAAAATATGTACAACTTTAAAAAAATGCAAAACCCACAACACAAATGTAACATGCTGCTGAATGCTCTCCATTGTTTTGGCTATTGTGTGGAGTATTATGAATGTTGTTCATTAGGGAGAAATAATGCACTCATCCCAATTAGTATATTGTAAATTCTCTAGATAAAAGTCTCACTTGTTTGGGCAGGCTTATATTAGAGACATCTCTATGTGGCCTGGTTCCCTCCATAATGAAAACTCGAAACTTCTCCGAAACGTACCAATAGATCTGTCCCGTCAGTCCTGCCGTTGTCAGATGAGTGCCTATTATAATGTCGGTGGATATTGTTTGTCACTGTATTAACTTTGGTTGGTTACAGATGACGCAGGGAGCGGTCTCTCAATTCCTAGGTGAAGATTTTTTAGTATGGAGCTAAATTCCTACCAAAACTTAACAAACCATGTTGGACAACTCCCCTACCGTTCACAGTTTGATTTGAAAACACAAAACCCCATTAACAAACTAATCTACTTTGTTTCACAAATAGAATAAAGCGACAACTTCCAGTTTTCAAAATAACGTTAAGAGTAGATACAAAATACATATGATTATATTTATACAAATGTATCTCATATAAATAAAACATACACTTATTTGAAATTGTTAATGAATTTAGACAAATTTACACTTCGAAGTCCCACAACCAAAACTTTAAGTGAACCCCAGTCTGATATTATCTCCTCTGAGAGCGGACAGTACTATGTCTTCCATAGATAGTTTATGAGCTTCATGTTCTTGCAATAAGAAGATTTAAACTATTTGTACAAAAACTATGAAGTACTGTTACTACGTAGGTTCGGACGGAACCACTGCTAAATTACCTTATATCAAACAAAATTCTGCCAATTAGTCCAAATGTGATATGGAATGAATAGACAGAATCCTGATTGATATACTGTTATTTAGAGACTGATGTCAGCTGCTCTGGGACGTTTCAACATGTACCGTAAATATCTGAATACTGGCGAACTCCAAATTTAGAGGCGACTGGTTTGACTACGGAGATACAATCAGCAGCTGGTTTGAATATCTGTGAGAAAATCATCAGCATGACACAACACAAGAAAACTGTGACAAAAGTTTTGTACTCAACGTTTTGTATAAAATGCAGAAAGATAATTGTTTCTGAAACATAATGTTAGAAATATGTAGTGTATTTGTTTGTCTGGTACGTTTTGGATCGTTGAAACAAAATGCGTTAGTTTGTTTATGGGGTTGTGTATTGGCAAACCACACAGTGTTTAAAAACACAGCTCGTTGGTTTGTTAAATTTTGGCATGAATTTAACTCCATATTCTAGCCCTCTCCCTTGTGGCTCTGTTTGATAGGAGACACTCTTGGGTAGGGGCACTTCATATCTAGGGTTAGGGCCAATGCAGAGGAAGTGGGGGAAGGACATGAATCATCTCCAGTAATAGTAGATACAAAGGCAGGCGAAGACCAGGTTGCTGGTCAGGCTCACTGTTAACAGCCCCGGGAAGAGAAGACGCTTCAGTAAACCTGGAGAATCACAGAGAAAATACATTTTATCATCATTGTGCATCTAAGTTGCATTAAGGTTCCTTATGTACTGAATATGGTTTACAGTTATGTCACAGGCCTGACAGTGTAATTCAAAACCATTGAAAATACAAATTGAAAATAGCGTTTTAAGTCACTAAAACAAAGATTTTACAAACACCATTTTTCAGACTTGTGTGTCTACATGTAAAATGAGCATTTAGGAAACATGAAATCACAGCTTACTTCTTGAATGCCCACTGTTGCTTTGTGTAATGAGCTTGTGTCAGAAACAAGAAAAAGCTCACTCAATAAATTCACTCAATGCTCAATGTTCTACTCTGGTATTTGACAGATTGTTGATGTAGACTTTAACGCCACCTACTGGCCTGGCATGTTTGAGCATTTGTATTGTTTTTTGTGTTCTCTTCTCGATGGAGATATTTTGTAAAATAAAGGTTGTGTGGATGGAGGGGAATATATGGTATACAAGGCATCAGATAAAGATTTCAACCATATGATGAGGGGCAGGCATGAAATCAAAACTGAATATGAATTCAACTTTAGATAGACACAGTTTCCTTCCCCCCCGTTAGACCAGCTTACCTTTCGGTGGAGGAGTGCTCTCCGGGTCCTGTGTTGTGGTGCCGACCACGCAGGCGGATGAACCTGACGAGCTGCATTTCTCGCTCCTCTCCTCCTCATCAATGACACTGTTGTCTCTCGCACTCAAATCTGCAACCAGGTGAATCATCATGTAGCCATATGTCAAACCATTTAAACATGCTTACAAACAAAACATCTTTTCTCTGTCTTGTCACTAAGAATAAGATTTGAGAATTTGTATTTTGCCATCTGGTGAGGTGGCAGTATCATGAATGACACTGCGGCGGTTGCTACAGCCCCTTTTCAAACAAACTTTATAACAGTTGAACATCAGGTGTACTTACCGCTCAGGCTTTGGAAGGGTGATGTGTCAGGGGAAAAGCAGCCACTGTAAAGGGGAGAGGCCGGTCCTACAGTGGAATATAGAGGAGACGCGGGCGGGGGTGAATGCTTAGGTTCTGGCTCCGTTGTGAAAAGCCACATTTTCTGAGTGCAGATGTTGAGGCGAGCAGGGCTGATGAGGGGGCGGCGCTGTCTGGCGGAACTAAGACTGGATGTACATGACCCAGCTATTGAAGGAGGGGGAGATGGACTGGGAGATGATGGGCGGCTCCCTGACTTCAGTGAAAAGTAGTCTGTGGCAAAAGAAAAAGAGTAAAAATGTCAATCACAAGGGGATAGGAATTATTTAAAAACACAGGGATAAGGAGAAGTTCCCAAAACAACCTGGAGTTTAAATACCTGAAGGCGGGGAGTCTTTATATTGTGAGGCTGGTTTGCTTCCACTAAACAGGTAACCAGAATCTGAAAATACACAAAATACAAATCACACCATTTTAATCACAACCGGTTTGAGTCAGTTGGTCAGAAACAAAACACATAACACATAAGAAAATCTAAAATAAAACCGTTTTATTATTGACTGATATTTAACTATGATTCATTTGTTGATTCAGTGGGATGAATTGTAAGAAGAAAAATAAAAAGCGGTTTAGAATTTCTTAAAATAAAAAGGTCTAGTGTTCAGATGGCTGTTAACAATACAACATTCAGTTCACTGTTCTAAGGAAGTGCTTCTTGTAAAGGAGAGAGAAAATGTTGTGCATGGGGCTGTGAGGTCAGACGAGGCCCCGAAAGATGGGTGGCACCTCCCTCCCACCCCATCTGACCAGCTCATCAGTGACACAACCGATAGGCACCTACACCTGTAGGTTTATTTATTTTTCGGTTTTTGGGGAGTCTTAGCTTTGAGCTCCGCCCAGACCAAGGAGAGGAACAAAACCATCTAGTGTAAAATCACATTACTTACATAAATCTACATCCCAATTATGTGCAATATCATCAAAAATATGCCAGATAAAAATAAACTGATACGTTCATAATTTATGTTGAAAAAATAAAAGATGCACCACAGCATTTAACACAAATCTCTGACAACGAAATGCCATAGCCTTCAGTCATATTTTTTGGAGAGTGACCTAATTAAATGTAGTGAGGCAGAAACTGAATATAAATCAGCTATAAATCTCACTTGTATACAAGGTAGTGCAATGTGAGAAGCAACTTCAAATCTAACTTTTCTGGGCAGCCACTGCAACATGAAGTTTAGACAGAGGTGGGCTGAAAATTCCCATCTGCCCCTGTTGAAGAAATTCATACTACAATTACGAATAACTGAAATTGAACTACATCTTCAGATTATACCAAAAGACACAGAAAAACTTGGAAGTATTATTTGATTTAGTAATTGTTCTCTCCTGTCGGTCAAGTCAAATTGATTTAGTTGTTACCTGTCCGTTTGAAGGAGGGGATGGTGCCGAGGCAGAGGGCCCTGCTGAGTCGCCCAGGCAGCGAGGAAGGGGAATCTTTGCACAGGCGACGACTCTGTTGGCAGCTGAAGAGCTTGGAGAGGTTCGGGGGCGGGCTGGGGATGAAGGACTCAGTCAGGTCAGGTGCGAGCAGAGGAAGCTGGCTGGTGAAGGGGGGCGCCGCAGAGCTGCCTGAAAGGTATCTGCAACACAAGAGCATTGCAACGGTCTACTACCAGATATCCAAATCATCAATGAAAGCTTTCAAAACCATTGCACATCATTTAGTTGGTGAAAAACATCACAGCAGTCAGATGACTCCATGGGGAACATTGGATTTTCAGTTCCAAGATTTTGTGAATCAGTTTTTGTTCCCCAACATTGCCAAAGTACGATATTAATAGAGTAGAGTACAAGTGTTGAAAATCAAATCAGTGCAGCGACTCTCTACCACACAGCTCTGATTTCCATTTAATCTGAGCACTTAACTGACGGCAGCAGTGTACGCCGAGGCTGTCGCTTAAATGCTACTGCAGCTGTCTGACAACACACAGCAGGTGAAAGTGCCAAGAGAACAAAAGCTCCAGGAGAAACGCTGCTCAGCAACACGGCTCAACTCTCACATTTTCACAGCACCACATGATCCATGGCCTATACACACGTTTTGTGTAAAAGTAGTTATTTATTTTTATACTTATAGTTGTTTTTAGTGGCACTCAAGCTACAAAATAAACTCCAGCTGTCATGTCAAACAGTAAGCTGATATTTCCCTTTCGAGCTAGACAGAAAAACACAAAGTGGATAATGTGTTTAAGTTGAACAAAAAAAAAGAAAAGCAGAAGGCGTATCCAGTCATCACGTATTTATTACTTTCCATATACAGCATGCATTCAAATTTGAACCAAACGATACAAGCAAGTCACCTCACTTCAACATGTAAGCAGCCAAAACATTGTTTCATTTGGGTATGTTTCAGGAAGCCTTTCCACATGGATGGAGCTTCATTTCCATGGAGGCAATAGAATGTATACATACATGCATAGTAAATAATCTAACTGACATATCTATATTCATTTAGCTTATTTGTACTATAGGTTGAAGTTGCAAGTTATTGCTTTAAGGTAGAGTAAGCGATTATGGTGCGACACACTTTGTCACCTTCTATGAATGTAGCATGTACAAAGCCACACAACCAAATTACAGCCAATCAGCAACATGGGGTGTTCATGCTCATGCGCAGGACAAAGGAGAGAAGAGAAGATGGGACATTTTTTTGGGGGGGGAGAAAGGAAGCTCTGTACACTGTCTGTAACGTTGCTTCCTAATTAGCTTAGCTACAAACCTATAGTGACCCTTTCTGTCAATGCAGTTCTGTTAAACAGATGTGAACAAACTTAAAGGGGGTTGGGTGTATTCTTAACAATTGCTTACTCTACCTTTCATTATCTTGAAAAGTACCAAAAGTTGGCATATCAATATTTTAGTGTTTCTGCAACACACACAAATTTGAACACTTCGGTAAAACTTAACCATGATCACAGTTCAGCTGCATACTGGATCTCTAGAACAATACAGGACGGTTAAAAAAGACATTCATGGTTTACATCAGTAAAAAGGTAGTTTTATAGCCGTCATATATGTTCATGGCGATATTGAAAGTGAATACCATAAAAGCTAAAAACGTAGTGCTTCCAGAGGAAAATGCTTAGTTTGGGGTAACAGTAATTTCCTCAGGTCCATACAGAAACTCTTAAAAAAATCAGCCACAAACTTTGGCTATATACACGTTATAAATACAGTGGCTAGAAAAGAGCTTTTGGAAATTTATTTCATATATGTCTTAAAATATGGTCATATCTTCATCCAAGTCATTCAAAAGTTAAAGTAGGATGAAGGGAGAGGGCCTGGACAGCTTGAGACCATCGAGGGGAAAAATCAATTCCCCAGTTTATCAAGGGGCCCTCTGAATTGGCCCAGTCAAAGCCCAGTGAGTGATTCACACCAGACATGATACCACTAATCTCTCTGAGCTGAAGCAGTTCTGCAGAAAATGAATCCTGAACGTTGTATAGGTCTGATCTGCAGGGGCAGAAAGGGCAACTCGCTTCACCTATGAAGCGAGTTGTTTGTCTATACTTCTGACTTGGATGAAGATCAAATCACATTTAATGATCACTTAATCCCCAAAAACTAATTGTGCCTCAGGGTTCACTCACTTACTCTCATCCTTGTATCATGGAACAACAAACATGGACACTAGAGATTGTAAGTGAGCTTGTACAACGCGGCATTGAAACATTGGCAAAGATAATACATTACAACATATTGTTTCTTACACAAAAAGCTAAAATATACCAATATTATGAGAAGACACACACCACCAGGTGCAGATCATTGAGCTTTCTACTGTCAGTATTCAGTCCATTAAAACAGCACAACTCCTCTACAGTTCACCAGGCTCTGTTCATATACTTGCAGCTATCTTGCCAACATTAGTGTAGAAATGCATGCGTTTTTGATTTAGAAGATAATCTGTCAAGATGCAAATATTAGCAAGATACAATAATGAACAATTTAAAAAAAAGGGACTTTGGGTCATAGACTACATAGCATCTCAATTTGTGTATTGGATGATCTAATTTTTCCCCCCTCAAGCAACCAAACGAAGAGCAGGAGCAATTTCAGTCACATTCTTATTCTTTGGGTAACTTCAGTCCTAAATTTTACCAAATCAATAGGATCCTCATAAACTTACAACTGCATCTATAGTGTCTTAAATTTTGCAATACTTCACTATTTAAAGCTTCAAGGCTACAGTACCAGAGGCACTAGTTTGAGAACATAGATCCATCTACAACACAACACAACATGCAATTTAACCCATACAATAGCCATCAAATACAATCTATGTTCACTCTCTACAGCTAATAGTTTGTAATACTTATTCACAGTACTGGTAAATAAATATCCTGCTACATTCTAACACAGAAAAAATTAGGTTAATTGAAATACATTGGCAAGGTTAAATGTTAACACATGCAACTCAATCAGTATTAATGGAAGGGATCGAGTGAGGTGACAGGCAGGTGCTACTGAAACTTAGTATTTTTTAGCTGCTAGTGGTAAAGCAGCATTTATCAGTTTATTCAAGTCGAATAAACTGATAACATGTGCAACTCTTTCTAATGCTGTGGAGTTTTTTGCATAAATACAACAAGTAAAATAAAACTATACTTCACACAACAAGTCACACAAAAACCTTGAGCACCAAGGACGCACTGTGACGCTATGTCGCTGATTTGCTGCATATCACATGAAATCTACTGTTCACAGAGGGGGAGTGTCTGCTGATTAGCTGCTACGTGAGAATCGGATATATATACTGTATTTCCTTGAAAAAAAAGGAGGCCTTAGAACTCAACTTAATGCTAAGACTCTATAATGTGAATTTGCTTTTACTTAAAAACAGGTACAAGAAGTATTGCAAGTATTTTTGTTCATGATGCATATATTATATTTTTTACTGATGCGGAGACAGAACATAATTGATCAAAGTTTTCCACTAAGTAAATTTTTAAGCGACGTCCCGCCGCTGCACTGTAACAACGACTGGTTCAGGACAGCCGCACATTAATAGGTCCGGTCGTCTTTTACCATGTCAGAGTTTCCTGTCTTAGTGTCATCCCTGCACTGAATACAATTTAGGCTTTAAGAGAAAAAAAAAACTAATCACATTTTTATAGGACCTAAAAAGTATTGACGTTTACTTTGTTGTTGTTGATCACTTTAGAGTTTAAAAGACAAGTATTTAAAAACATGTGTACGTACAGTTCACCTGCTACACACGACATGCATCATTGGGACATCCGTGTTTAAGTGACCGGAAAGATGATTCATGATCTGATCAGGTCCCAATAACTTGAGTGATGTGTGTTGGTTTGCGCAGGTGACGTGATGTGACATAATGTGGAGGGAGGACAAAGGACGGCACAGTCTATACCCTGTTTCTGACTCCCTGTTCTTATTTAAAATGGGTACAATCATGGACAAAGGCATATATTAAAAGATTGATTCCTCCTTTTTATGAATCGATATCGGATGGATCTTTAAAATTAAGATCGATTTGAGTCCGAGAAAAAAATTAAACCGAGCTCTACGTGGTTTGTGGAGAAAGAAGACGAGACCAGACTCTCTCAACACGTCTCATGTCGGCAGTGTGGCTGCTCCAACATGATACAACCTGTACCACAATGAGAAGTTCGACTTTCAATGCTGCTCACGCAACCAGTGCAGCCCAGTCTTTACTCTCATAGCACTAGTTTTGCGGTTTGCATGACACTTGGAAAGTTTCCTGTCAATGACCATATAATGTTGCAGAGCCGAGCACTTCATAAATCGGGGATCGGAGAGCGTGGCCTAGGGGATAGAGTGGGTGCTCTGCAACAAGAAGGTTGCTGGTTCGAATCCCACTCTTTCCCATCTGCATGCCTAAGTGTCCTTGGCAAGATACTGAACCCCTAAATGGCCCCTCATAAATGTTGAGTGTACTAAAAGTGTACGTCGCTTTGGACAAAAGCGTCAGCTAAATGACTTGTAATGTAGTGTAATGTAATAAATGTTTTCATCTTCAAGAACTGATATAAAAAATCAGACAGTAACTACTGCTGGGATGATAACCCAAAGCAGAGAGAACCCAAATCAGTTATGTCTGATTTGAGAGTCTAGGGACAGAGGGTGTTTTATACAGGATTTTAGTTCCTCTGAGGCAAATTTGTGACATTGGCCTATGTAAATAAAACTAACCTGAATGTAAGTGCTGTATACAAAACAGAAATACTATGCTGGCATTAATTGCTTAGAGGTTACAAAGTGAACCATCATTTCAAAGCTGGGGGGGGGGAAATGGGGCATAATAACAGGACAGAGATCAGCGGGAATCAGCGAAAAGTTAGAACTATTACAGTAGTAATTCAACAACATTGATGAACTAGTCATCTTTTTTAGAATGAGCTAAAGTGGCACTTACACCAGGTTTTGGACTACCATGTGTAAACATTCCTCATCGCTTCTAAAAAAAGTGGCAGCCATTTCTCAAGGCTCTGCCTTGAGAGCTGATCGTTCCTTCATCACTAATGGTGCAAGTCTGCCATAAATAAGTGGAGGTTTAAGGAGTTGTAGTGATAAACACAAGTCCATTATTTTCTCAGAAATTTTAGATGTGAAGCAATAAAGGAGGTAAGTGATTATTCAAATATGAAACCTTGAGTATGACCTGCAGGGTCATCACAAATAGATTAGTATTTCATGCAACGAGCCGAAGCTTAAGTTAGAGGATCATTTTCAACCCACAGCTACACTAGATCAAATGCTTTTTTAACCTTATAGTATTTTAGAATATATAAGTTATTGCTAGTCAGGTGCGTGAATGCTAAAATCCTTCTCTACCGCTTTTTAAAATTACATATTTAAATGCATTTCTTTCCTCTCTGAAGGTTGGTCCATCTCAAATTTGTTGTATTCATAAGATATTTGAAATGCACATAATTAGATGAATACATTAAATGTGTGGCACAATTTCCCCTTAAAAACAAATTTGAGTGTACTTTGTGGTGCATGTCTACTTAAAGACGAGGTTTTAATGTCATTAAGCAAGTTATACCAGTCACATTTTCCAATCATCGACCACACACACATACTAGGTCCTATGTATTGAGTGTGTCATTCACTAATAACAAAAATGTCTCCCAGAAAGAGGAAGATTTACACAATCCCATGTTTCAAACAAAATTTGAAGATTACTGCTCAGATTCTGACCTTCGATATTTGCCTCTTCGTAGACCCTGTGGTTTGCGAGTTGTCACAGCAGCAGCAAAGCTGACAAGGCAACAGACAGAGATGATACAGTGCTTTGCCATGTCCGTCCAGGTCGCGACATCAGACAAGTAGCTCTCAGCCAGGTAGACACACAGGAGGAGGAACCATAGGACAGAGGCCACAGCATCGATTCTCCGCAGCCTAAAAATACAGATACACATGAACTTGCAGAGTTGTTACTTAACATCTCTGGGACGCAAAGGCAAAGAAAGAGGTGGCGACCACTTACCTGGCAGGTCCTGCTAGGAAGATAGATGTGAGGCAAGTCAATAGGCCAACAGAGACCACAGCAAGCTGGTTTTCCCTTCCATGTTGCCACACCAGCTTGGCATCTTCTAGGGTGGAGTTTGGGATCAGCTCCAGGAGACCCTGCCAAACTGTTGGGTCTCCAGTGCTCTCATTTTTGGTTGTGGATTCATTTACGGGTTTTGGAGTGACACCACCACTTAATGTCTGTGGGGCAGTAGGTGAAAGAAGCTGGTCTGGAAATTCCCAGAAAGATGTGGCGATTAGGAAAGCACAGACCAGGAAGGCAAGAGCCCGTAACAGTGTGACTCCCATGGGAGAAGATGGGGGATAGGAGGTCTGTAGGAGAGACAACAGGTTTTGAGTAAATCCAATCAGTTTCATATCAAATGGAAATCAATGTTCGACTATTTTTACGTATTATTATAACAAGCAACAATATACAGTGGAGGGTTACGCTGATTTATGTTCAACCTCAATAAAGTCTACAAGCAAGCGTGAAAGCCATTCAAACTAATTCATATCAGAATTGAGATTGTTCTAATTGATAATTAAGGAGTCCCCCTTTGGAGTCATTAGGAGGTTTATGAGATGCTGAAGTATATGTTTAAGAATAATTTGTTAGATCTCTCAAGCAGACTATTGTGTATGCACAAAACAATCTAAATGAAGATTCCTAATTATCTATTAGCAAATACAAAAAGTCACCACTTGTTAAGTGTGTGGAAATGGAATCAGGGGTGCACGGACCTTTTCAAAGCTCTTGACGGTGTCTCGGGAGTGTCGAAGCTGATGGTTCAGGAGCACTGTACGTAGCTGCCGGTTTTGATATTTAATGTAGTACTCCACTGCTGTCTGACATGGCCGGCATAACTTATAGGTCTGCTCCAGGTGGTGCTTGTAGGCTTCAATTTCTTCATCATAGTTTTCCTACAATGAAAAAACAAAAAAATAATGCATTTACTGTCGACTATTTTAACAATTCATTGTGCATCACAGTCAACAGAAAATAATAGTACATACATCATCCCTCGGGATAAACGACGCCAACTGCTTGATCTTTAAAGACTGGTTGTTATTGCACTTCTTGCACAACAGCATCTGACAGTTGACAAACTGCTGTGTCTTGAGTGTCTCAGGTGAGTGAATGCTTCCAGATACTGCATAGTTAAGATCTGCCTTGTGCTGAGCTGGGATGGATTTGTTGTAATCTCCATTCTGAAAACAAGACGAGCAACACAAAAAGCATTATAAAAACAGGAAACATACAAATCCACATTGTTTTCCCAAGGTGATTTACTTTTCTGACTTACCTCCTGGAAGCCATTGTACTGGTCACAGCTGGGACAGTCCCAGCAGTTTTTGTTGCCGTAGGGCACCACTGTGGTCTCGTTACAGAACCAGCAGTTCACACTTGCATGGGTCGGCTTCTTTCTGCAAAGAACAGGTGGAGTTTTTACATATGAACTGTTGATGAATTTCTGAAGTCTAAATATTTTCCCACAGCAAATACAACATTTTAGCTGCAACTTGTTTCAACACTGTGCAGCTAATCTTAACCAAAACCAGGAAAGAGGACATATCACATCAGTACCAGCATTACTTCACTGGTTGCCACTGTGTTTTTTTTGCCAAAAATGGCCTGGTACCACCTAAACTTTTATATTGTCTCTCAAATGATGTTCCTATCTGCTCACTGGGATCACTTAATGCAGGTTTGCAACATGCAAGACTAAACTACAAATAAATAATAGAGAATCAGGTTTCTGAAATAACCTCGCATATTACAGCTCTCACTACAAATTAGAAATGCATCCTCTGTCGACATGTTAAAAAAAAGGGCAAAGTTCATGGCATTATTTTTAACTAATTCAACCATGTCTTTTCTTTGATAGTAATTTTAAGGTTGCCTTAAATGTTTGTTTTTTCAAAACATTTTCAAGCCTTTGTTCTGTCTTATATATTGTATTATAAAACGTATCATTACAAAAAAGAAACACATTTTTGCACTTTATAAGTAAGATGACCGGTTACTGTGTGTAAACATTTCAGTCTGTTTGGTGCACCTTGACGTGCTTGATTTATTTTAGGTATATGGATAATATGTCGAGTAAAAAAAATTGCTTATTTTATAGAAAAAAAATATGCGCCCGATTATATCCAAATATCAGCAACGAGAAGGTTTAAGTATGATGGTAATGTGAACAATTTTCCATCTTAAAGACAGTCTCACAATACTAGGCTGTGTTAGTTAGCACCACAGCTAGCAAAGTTAGCGTCTAGGCTAGCGTAGATGGAAACACCACTCGCGGCGGTTCAGGAGAAATATCCCCACATCACCTGCTGCCAACATCATGTCACAAACGTCACCATTGTTTACCAACCGAACACGGTTTGCTAACGCTGACGTTAGCTTGGAGCTAGCTACAAAACAAACGCGGTGGTGCTCAATCTTGAAGTTAATTTACCTGGTAGCGATTTTATATATCAGCGCTCCACCGGCGGCAAACGCCGTGACTCCAACTCCTCCGTACATCAACTCGGGGTAATCCAGCATTATTTGGCTGAACGCCTCCATTTCGGGGTGATATTATCCGTCAGCAAAATAAGAAAACATGAGAAATGTTTAGTGTTCACACGGCGGCAGAGAGCACGCGGCAAACTCTCGGTTTAAGGACACGCCCCGGAGCGGAAACGGAACCGCGTAACCATCGGGACGCGTTCCAATATGATTTATTTAGAAAACCATTGTCGACTTAACAGACACTAAAAACAATTTAAGAACAAGCTAACACTTAAAAGTACACATTTAGACTTGGCCAGATATGCTTGTAGTGAGCTTGTGTAGTTATCTTCACTCAAATTGAGCTTAATCCTATACTTGACAGCGTTCTGAGTGCAGTAGTCAGGGGACATGACAGTGTTGGAATGAGACAGGAAGTGCTGTTTCCCGTTTGCTCCCACGGTCAAATGCTGCATTCAGGGAGAATTGACAAAATGAGGAAAAGGGAGGTTTACAACCGAAATTACTATTTGAGAGTGTTCGCTGATTTACAAAACAGCAAACTGTGAATTCCTCAAATTTAGTTAAATAGACCCTTTTCATGGCAGCTACTTTGACATAAAAGAGCAGGCAGGCACAGATTTTCAGAATCAATAGGGAATATTATTGTTGAAATAGCTGAGAGCGGTGGTGTATTTGCAGCCATTCTGCCAACAGTTTGTTCACACGTCCAATTGTCTTGACACTATGAGGGAGATACCGTCGCTGTCAGAAATGGCTTAAATCTCCTGCTCTGAATAACAATTCAAGGGACGAGGTGAACTTATTTCTCTCTCTCTCTCTCTCTCTCTAGTGCTCGTAGTTGCAGTTTCAACGGTTTGACATGAACGCACCAAACCCTGAAACTGCACTTTATGACTAGTTGGTAACTATATCAATTTTAGTACCATGTGCACAATGACAAGAACTATTCATAAAAGTAAACTTCCTACATTCTAAATATTGCTTAGGTAAAATTGCATATGTAGTCGTTAAAATATATAAATACATATGTCCTCATAATGCATTATGGACCATTTAGGCCTACACTTGATTATTTCTAGTTCATTAATGTGTAAGCATTTGTAAATGATGGATTAACTGTATTTCTAATTGTATACACTGTACAGCTTCTGTTATGAATATGTAATTATTTGCATTAAACTATTCAGAATTCCCTCATGTAAAAAAAATCGAAATCATGTCTGTCTTAAATTATTTTGGCTACTTTTAGATGAAGAGTAGAAGTTTTATCATTATGATACATGATGTATATTTGGAAACAAGCAGATCACATGGACCAGAATGAAAATGTGAGCCCCAAAAAAACACTTCAATAAAAACAAATACACCTGTGCAAAAAATAAATACCCTAGAAAAAAACTGCTGGAAAGAATGACACTAGAATAATCTACAGCTAATTGTATATTACATCTCTCCTCAGCAGCTTGTTTAATAGCTACCAATATTAAGTTAATTCCTATTAATAACAATATAAAAAATCATTGCTGAGTTTAAAACCGTAAATAGGAGTAAGTCAAACAATGAGACAATATAATGCAAAAATAACATTTTATTTATCAAACATTAGATCACTTATATCAAGTAAACATTCGAAATTCAATGAAAACTGATCAGTCACCTTGTGTTGCATGTAGCAGGTCAGATCATTTCGATAAAGGCAGAGAAAATAAATAAATAACATAATTAAACCTTTGTAGGCCTAAAATAAAATAAAATAAAGAAAGCATTCATAAAAAAAACATAATAAGTGATAAACTGAGCCTCAGACACAAAGAAACTTTCTTCTGCAGCTCACACTTGATCTGTGTCATTTCTAAAGCAAAACACTGAACTTTGACAGTATAGTTCTTGATGAGTGTAAAGTGTAGAGAAGATATCAAAAATCGTATGAAACAGTTTCACATGGTCAACAGATTTAGCCTAAACACCTTTTCAAAGTAACAGTTAAAGTGGAGCCTGACAGCTGAAGTGAACTAAAGTGAAACAGATGAACTCAGAGTCTGTGAACTGGCTGTCAAATAACCCCACCAGAATAAAACTCTAGTGGTCAAACGAGAGGGCGAGCTGCGGCTCCGCTTGTCTCGAATAGGAGGGGAACTGCTGGTAGTTGCACCCCACGGACACGGTGCCTCCGTCGGGGCTCATCGGCTGCGTGACTCCGCCGTAGGGGAAGCCGTTGTGGGGCACCAGCACGGCGGGCAGGTGGCAGTGGTAGGCTCCGTAGGGGGGGTGCTGGAATTGCGGGGGAGGGCAGTAGGAGCTCACCGGGGACAAGCAGCGGGTGTGACCGGTGATGACCTGGGACGAGCCGGGCGGGGGCTGACGCACACCCCAGGGGCTGCTCACGTAGGGCGGCAGGTAGAGCTGCTCCGGGTACTCCAGGTAAGGCGCGCTGGGGGGTCTGTAGGGTCTCCTCACCCTCCTCCGCCGCCGGTAGTTGCCCCTCTCGAACATCTCGTGGAAGGCCGGGTCCAGCATCCAGTAGTTGCCCTTCCTGTCCCCGCCACTCTCGCGGCGGACTTTAACGAAGCACTCGTTCAGAGACAGATTGTGCCTAATGCTGTTCTGCCAGCCTTTCTTGTTCGTCTCGTAGAAAGGGAAATTGGATATGATGTAGCTGTAGATGCCGCTCAGGGTCTGTCTCCTATCCGGGCTGTCCTTAATGGCCATGGCGATTAGAGCCACGTATGAGTAGGGCGGCTTCTCCGGCGTGGAGGGCTCACCTCTGGGCTCCGTGGCGGGCGAGCGGGCGCTGATGTCCAGAAGCTGCGCTCCCTGGTCGGCGAGGGATGTCTCCGCTGCGTCCATGGCTCGGAGCCTCGGGTGTCCGGTCCTTGCGCGTCCGGTCTGGGTCGGGAGCTGCAGTCAGAGCCGCGATATGATCAGGTCCGCAGGTGCACAAACACACACATGCACACCCTCACACATACACACACAGTCACACACACACACACACACACACACCGACTCACACACTCCTCCCACAGGTACACGACCGTGTGGTTATCGGTGTCTTTCATCTCGCCCGGTTTCTCGCGCTGTTCGGGGCTACGTTGTTGGACGCACTGTGCAGCTGCAGGTTCAAACAAGATGTTTACACTTATTTAGAAACTATTCCCAATATTCCCACTTTGGAGCCGGACCGTCAAAGACTGGCCTTCCTCTGTACGTGGCGTTTGATATGTGGTGTTCATCATCTCATCATCTGTCTGTTCCCAGGGACGCACACTGCAGGCTTTTCAACATGTGTAAAAGAGAAAAGATTATTCTTTATTTATTGATCGTAGCAGTCATTCAATTGACATTGTAGAATGATGCATTTATAAGGGATATTTGCCTTTAAATTGTTGATTTCCCCTAACCTTAAGAATGAGAAAAAATAACTTAATAAAACTTAATAAAAAATAAAATAAAGTTATTTTTAACTGAACATATAGGCTTTAAGAAAATGAATCCTTACAGAACAGCGTTAATTATCTTTTTTAATCTATAACATTATAGGTCTACTGAAATATTTGCTCATAATTCTGCACTTGCATGACTCATAAGGAGTTAAAACACAAAAATGTGACTGAAGCATGGGGAAATTAACATACCCGGTCTTATGTTTGCATGCAGATATTTAGGTTGTTTTCAATGAGATGCTTGTCAATGATCACAAACTTAAAAACAATTAATGCATGGATTTGTTTATTAATGTATTTATGCAGTGTTATGCACCGTTTCAACTCAGAGGCGTATTTCCAGTATTTGTAGGTGTCGTGCTCCAGCATACTTCCCATTCAAAACAAGTTATGTTAATATAAAGCAACCATATTGGATTATTTTGTGTTCCCCTCTGAACAAAGAAGCCATGAAAGTTGTGTAACCTGTTTTCACCTGCAGTGACTTTGTGCTATGATCTTTAAGAAGTGTTGCCACTTATTTTTTCTTCAATTGAATCAAATGCTTAGAGGGAAAACCTATTCAAATTATGAAATCTGTCTTATAAACAGATGTGTTTTTATGCAGGTGTGAGATGAAAGCGCCTTTAATGAGATGTGTTACCTTTATAGTGAACTTTAAAAGAATAAGTGCTCAGCCACAAAATCTGATGCATTCGTAAAAACTGTTGGAGCTTTTATTTGTATTTATCACAAAGCTTTATGCACTGTCTCAGCTGAGTTGCACATGATAGTTGGGTATTTCCAGGTTTCGCAGGTATCAGGGCTCAGCATACCTCCCACATATACAGCGAGGCATGAAGGGCCGTCTGTCCGCTGGAGGATTGGCAGATAATGATCACCTGCTCTCACCAGACAGTCTGTCTGTCTCCCCTCGACTGATATGGAAACACAGATCTCCAAAAAAGACAGCATCTAGTGGAAAAGCAAAGGAACGTCTTTGGCATGGATTAGAGGGGATCTTAGGTTGGCCATTGTTATCACTGGATAGGTATTCTATTTGAGTTACTCTGCTTTTTAAAACAATAAACATGTGTGAGGCAGTTATTCAGATCTGAGGATATTGTCTTTATCTTTATATTCTGAATAAAGCTCAGAATAAGGAGACCAAGGCCTCTGTCCCTATAGTTCATATGGTGAACCCTTAGTCAGACCATCAGAAATATATAGAACTCCAAGATCTCATGGTTAATTGACAATAAATGAATCAAGTTTCCAGAGGAAATGTGTAATATGAAGTATGATGCACAAACCGCACAAAACATCAAATTTTTGATGGAAATATAATGATCTTCAATCATTGGACATCAAGGCTCAGGTGGTCAACATAAGCCAATATAAAAACTGAAAGGAAGGAAAGTTTCAGGACAAATTGTAAACACTGTCCTGTTTTCTATCACAGTGAAAGCTAGATTTACCTCCTGATGTCATTTGAGCGAAGTGAGGCGCCAGGCTAAACACAATCTGTGTAGTTTGAGCTATCTGAGACTGAGGAAGAATGCGGCAAAATTGCCAAAAACAAAGAGCGTGAGCGCTGGAATTAGACTTCAGAGGATGAAATGAGAAGTTAAAGCTCTCGAATGTCCTCGAGTGGCTCTCAAGTCTCACCCAGAAAAAAGAAGAAAAACATTTCATGATCATGTTTTCAAATGATACGTAGCCTCCAAATTAAAAGGGGTTACTGGTTAATCATTTTCTGGCTACAAAATGACAATGGTGGGATATTTTCATAACTAAGTGACAAGTTGAACATACTGAAGCATCAAGTGCTTAAAGTTCTTTTTTTGTTTGTTTGAACATGTTAGCGCGACAATGAAGCAGCATTGTCAGGAATGTAAAATAATTTAATTCATGGTTTTTATCATTTACATCTGTAAATCTCTGCAGCTTTGTTGCAGGGAAAAGGCCTCGTCTCAAAAGAGGAAATGCAGAGTTACAGCTCTCATATGTCAAGTGGCTCTCAAGTCTCAGCCAGAAAAAAAGAAGAAAAGCATTTCAAGACCATGTTTCAAATGATATACAGCCTTCACGTAGAAAGATGTTTACTTATTATGTTCTGGCTATGAATGACTTTGTTCAGATGCGTTTAGAAGTTAGTCGCTTGCACATCCACTCCTCAAGTGCCTAAAGGTCTTTCTTTTCTCTTTTCAACACAGTGCATCATTTTCTCAAAGCTCTGCAGTATTTTCTCGCTCAGACTTGACTTGTTCTTGATGTACTCTTTTTTAAACAGACATGACAAAGTTATTAAATACGGGGGCTGTTTACTACAAAAGTATCTACTCTGTTATTGTGTATTAACGTTCAAATCAACATTTAATTATTGAAATGATGTGTAGAATAATGCCATGATGATAAATATTGAACCACAAAGGTTATTTTTAGTTAACTATTCAATGTGTTAAACTTTTCCTGCTAATCTGATAATGATTCGGTTGGTCATTATGACAATATCTGGGAAAATTTGATGAATATGTTCAGTGAGCATGATTACATTTGTTCCCTTCATTCAGTTATGAGTGAATAGTGTTTGATTAGGAACATTTAATTATTAAGATATTTAGTATGTTTCATTGCATGAATGGGAAATGTCTTACTTCAACTGTATTATTACACAATTGAACTCATGTTGTTATTCCTGATCCTTTCTGACTCGATTTTTTATTTTTTATTGTGTATTATATTATATTATATTTACTGTTACTTATTTGTATTAGCTTTCTCTGATGTAAAATGTCTTTGAGCATTATTATAACCCCTATGTAAGTAAAATGTACAAATATTATAATATGAGGGTCACAGTGACACATCATTTTGTTAATTGAGATTAAATGTATACCTTCTTATGCAGTTTTTGCTGTTTCCTGGCAGAGATGGAAAGTTACAGTAACACTTACGTGAGTGCATTGATTTGGTTCCAGTATTTTATTTTAATATTACATTTAGTTTATGACGCTTTTTATCTTCAGAGGGTAATATTTTACTTCTCTGTTTACATTTATCTATGAACATATGGTATGTTATATCAATGTACTATGTTGTAGTAATGTCACTTTGGTCACTGAGGGAGGTAACCATTTAACAATCAGATGTGAGACATTCTTTAAATGTGTAAGCCTAAGTTCAGTTTGCTGCTAATACATCTCTGTGGGGTTTAGCTGTATTGTAGTATTTTTTACATGTTAATATTGCAACTTTGTAGAGCCCTTGTGCCTGCACAGGCTCTTTGGCACATTCCCAGTCGTCAGTATGAGCACTTGAGAGGGAAAACATTGACTTTTCTACTGGCTACAATCAGGAACTTCCCTTCCCTGCAGTCATACCTTGAATACCTTTTATGCAGAGATGGTGACTACAGAGATGCACTAGTCCAGAACAACGACACTGCTTAACAGATCAGGCAGCTCAACACCTTTACTTCTCGTCTCCCTGCGTACTGACATGGTTGGAAAGGTTGAAAGGTATGTCTGTGTGTGGGTGTGTGTGTGTGTGTGTGTGTGTGTGTGTGTGTGTGTGTGTGTGTGTGTGTGTGTGTGTGTGTGTGGTGTGTGTGTGTGCCATAAGGCTGTAAATGTTGAGGTTGAGGCAAAGATAGGACACGCTGATGTTTGTGAGAGGGGTGATTGAGGTGCACTATACACAGGCCTTGAAATGTTGGATCCTCTGCCCACATAGATCATTGGAATGATTAACTTCCTGGTAGCTCAGTGCTTAAAAATTAAGTTGGTAGTTATTTATACACGTGTGCAAATCAGTTTTGTGTCAGCATGTAAAAGCAGTAGCATTTCCTGAGAGAGGTGGTTTTGGTTTCCGAGGAAAACCAACAGGTGTATGGGATGATTTAAAAATAAACTAAAATAAACTTAAAATAAAATAAATTATAATATGTTGCCATGTACCATAGCTGTAAAAAAAAAAACACTAAACAGCAAGTGTCATGTAAAAATCATTTGTTTTTAATTTGACTTTGACTTTAAGACTATTTGCAAGACTATTAAAATGTGGAGTTTGACCTCATCATGTGTGAAACCTGAGTCACCAGCCGGGCACCTGTCAAGCTGAGCTCAGCGATAAAAGGAAATGACAGCAAGTGTTGTGGCTTCTGTCTAAAGACAAGAAGCTTGTAGTGGAGCAGACCCCTCAACCTACCCTAGTCATTTCAGGCACCACTCCCAGATCTGCCTAATCCATGGATTATACTGTACGGAAGTGTGACTGCTGCACTCTGAGGTGACTGGCTCTCAAACAGACAATAAGCTAACATCAGAGTGAAAACACAAAGGGCTGAGACTCACAAATATTGTATTTGCCTCATTTCACACGTCCTCCTGAACGTGCTTAAATACGATGGTTAATTTCACAACGCTGACACTGCTTGGCGGCTGAATTCCCATATTAGGTGTGGCCTCTCTTTCAGGTTATGAGATACTCTGAGTTCCCTGTTCAGTTCACGATGCCACTGACCCATGCCTCCTCCTCCCACAATGCATCTCTTTGTAGCGCTCCAAATGATGGCCTGTCAACCAGCCCTGTGCCAGCGTGGCCCTGCAGCCCACATCCCCAGTGCACCACTCGTGATTCCAGCGTCCACTGTTGTTCGAACAGGCTACATGAAGTCAGGTTATCACACTTCCAAGTCACAGAAGATGATAACTGTTGATAAGTGTAACCACCATTTTCTCCAAACATCTCTTAAAGTCATTATCAGTCATGGATGAGTACTTGACGCGATGCTGACAGGTTTAAAATGAAAATAACAGTGTTGCACCCTGCTGTCAATTAACAAAGTAGATCCTATGCCAAGATAAATACAGCAGGGATTCCTCATTGACAGATCACATGTTGAAATTTTTTTTTATTACTGCCGTGATTATCTTCATCCACTAAGCGATATTGTTTCATTAAAGAGCCTCACAAGATCACAGAGATATTTTAGTTTCTCAGTTTACACTTTTTAATATCAAGTGCTTTTGTTGTCATCTAAAAGGGACTTTTTTAATTATTTTACCGCACAATTACCGGACGGAATCCGACTGTGGCGATTCCAGTTTGACTTGTTTCCACGTTGCACATCAGCTGTTATGCAGAGCCCTGATGCAGTGGGATCCTGCCTCTCTCACAGTACAACTGTGAACACAGCTACTGATCTCAGATAGTAGTGAAGTTTGTGACATCTAGTTCGACATCTGATTTACATCCAGTCAGCCTCTCCCAGTCGGCAGGGTGCAGATGATGTTTGTGTGATAAGGACACCGCCAAAATACCAGCCTTGCCTGAATAACCACTGTGTCATGTTCCAACATGAAAATATGTTATTTCTATGCTTTGCATAGAAATAATTTTCACAAGCTTTTATGTGTGGATTACAAACAGATTGCCTTTCTTAAAAGGTTTCCAATAGTACAAACAGCTCATAACCACCATCCCCTTATGTCCTAGGATGGTTGCTCCTACAGTACATGCCATTCACATTTGCCTTATAGTTATATTTGCTTGGCTTCATGTAATAATTATAATAATTGTTATTATTATAATTTTTAGATAAAAATGACTTATGAACCTCTCTCTGTATCACCTTGGGTTCGGTTATTGGACCATTTGCTTGGAAGACCTCTGGTAATTGTCCATTTATTACTCTCCTCTGCCATCTTGTGGAGCTGATTAAAAAAGACTGTTATCATTCAGCGCTATGGATGAATCGCTGAGTTGGAGGCTTCAAAGGTCCAGTGTGTAAGATTTTGGAAAAAGGGATCAATTGGCAGAAATTGATATAAAATAATCCTATTGATTACTGTGTGATCACCTAAATTGTATGAATTGTTATTTTCTTTACCCTAGATGGGGATCTTTATATTATATACTTTATATTTACATCAGGAGTGAGTCCCCTATACGGAGGCTGCCGTGTTTTTTTACAGTAGACCAGACTGGACATACTAAACACCTTTGAGTTTTTATGACGACTGAAGGCTACTGACGTGATATGCTATCAGTACAGGACTTTTATGATATATTTTATTAGATATATTTTGTTATATATATTTTTATGTTTTTTATAGCTTACAAATTTGTCTGCCTGTGTGTGCATCTGTTTACAGTTCAAAAGTTTTTGGGGATGCATGACAGTTTGCGTGTGTATGTTGGGGGGCGCCAATTTTAAATCTCGCCTAGGGCGCCAACATTACCAGGGCCGGCCCTGACCAGTGAGCTGAGCTCCATACTACGGTTCAGAGCTGAGACACTGGCCAGAGAAGAAAACACTTGGAAAACGTTGCTTGTTTGGTCTGCATATGTGTGCCATGAGTGATGGGTAATGTAATGCGAAGTCGAGTTAGTCGGTTTAGGTTAGGCTACATCGCGCACATTTTACGGGCCCTGAGCAATGACATGGTGAAAGCATTCGATTTAGACAGCGTCTCTCCTAAGGAGAAAGTATTGAAATGTCAAAAGCGTTAGTGAACAGGTAGGGGTGGGGCACGTGACAATTCTAGGCCAATGGCTGTAGGGTTTTGTGGGATGGCCGGCTCTCATTGGCTGATGAGTTGGCATATCAAGGGTGAATGAGGAAGGGGAGTGAAGAATACAGTGGTGTATGATAGGAGTGTCAGAGTTACGAACAAGAAGTGTGATGTGTTCGCTGGACTTTAATAAAGTTACACATACAGAGAGGTTTCCTGTTGTCTATACGCGAGGACGCTACAATATGAACGTGTTCACCGTTCAAATTCATTATTTGTCATTGAGTTGCGTTCAGTTCATCGTTCTCATAAAGGTGAACGTGTTCAATGAGCGCGTTCTTTTGTGTTCATTCATGCAAAACACTGCCGCAGGTTCTCTTTCGTCTTTGGAGGGTAAGGAGAGGTGAGGGGTTTTCAACGGCAACATGCGACTTCACCACTAGATGTCCTACACACTGAAACTTTAAGACCACAATCTTAGATTGACTCAACACCAGTCCTGATTTTAATAAAACTAAGTTGTGGGTAATCAAATTAAAAAGTTTGAGTGAAATAAAAATCACATACAAATTTTACCAGTAAGGATATATAAGGCAATATAATATAGGGTTGATAGAAACATGTAAGGATTAAAAACAAAAAACAATAATAATAATGATGAACTACGTAATTAACTGTAGAGGACCTCATCAAGTCAAGTCATAATTACAAGGCAAACAATAAATCCACAAGACTTGTGACTTATCTCTATAAGCAACGTTAAGTGTAGTACACCACAGTCTATTAGTATGTGTAGTATGGAAGTAGAAAGTAAATTGTATCTGTTACACACCTTGATGTCTGTATTTTTACTCAATTCATGTATTAACTGCTTGCATAAAGTATAAATTTGTATTTCTCTTATTCTGGTGTATTTCTACATTCTGGCAGCAGAGGGCAGCAGACTTACACAGTTCAGAGCTGCAGCATGACGCTGAATGCAATTTTCTTTTTGATGCCATCATGTTCATGTTTTTGAACTGTACAGTAAGATACGTTTTATTGCCATGCATACAATTTGTTCCAAATCACAGTGTACACTTTCTTAAAAAAAAGCAAGATCAAAACATTACAATGAACGGCAAACTAAAACATTCAGGGGTTTGTTCTATCTCGTAAAGTTTTACCAGTGAATGCAGCACAACAGAGATGTTGTCGACACACAGGGCAGATTCTCGTGTGTTTAACTTCTAATTAACCCCTTACTCTGCCTTCAGACATCACAGACAAGGAGCAGAGCTGTAAGCAGGATGATCCTTTAGGAGTTCATACACTGTGGGGTCTAACCCATGAATTAAAGGATCTTCAAAACAAAGGGGCCTTTTTTGACATGACATGGATTCAGGCTCGAAAACACCTCAATGCTTGAAGAATGTTTTGTGTTATGTCCCGCGGTGGCTCTATAGTTTGAATCCCCCTTGACTTGGTGAAATGGTTGGTAAACAACATCCAGCGTTTGGACCTCGTGACCCCCTCGGTTGCTTCATTCCAACACGTACCGTTCCAGATAACTTTGAAGTCAAAGACAAAAAGAGGAAAATGTATCCCCGGGGTCTTTGGAATTCATGCGAGCGGCCACAAAAACAACACTTCATCAGGGGCACCATTCAGACGGGTGATCAGCAATATATGGGGAAATTCAAATGAGAAGCTTTGTCTGAGGCAAAAAGCCAAAGAGATTTGTCTCGTCCCTCGTCCCTGGCCCCTTCCTCCTTGTTTTTTGTTACCATCCTCTCATGAGTGACTTTGATGTGGACAAAATGATTGAAAGACAAAGCGACGTGGCTCGATTTAATTCCAGCGGAGAATAGATTAGTGGGACAAGTGGGCGAGGAGAGGGGAAGCCACGAAGTCCAATGCAGTTTCATAAGGGAGATGCAAGAAAATCTCATTTCAGCCAGAGCCAGAGTATCAATCTGCCAAGGGGGAGGATGTGTGAGTGTGTGTGTGTGTGTGTGTGTGTGTGTGTGTGTGTGTGTGTGCGTGCGTGTGAGTGAGTGAGCAGGGTGTGAGAAAAAGGAGCTCCAGTTGATCGCTCTTTAGAAAAGGCCCCTCACTCTCCTGCTGGGTTCTCCTCAGCTCTTGTCCTCCTGGTACAATGCTGGTGGAGCGGCCGAGTCCCCCACCCCACCCATGCCCCCCTTCCTCTCCCCCACCGCCACCACCCATGTGCCCCCCAACTGCCCTCCGTGTGCTGGAACTACGCTAACTGACTGGACCCCAGACCCCAGCATATGGAGGCCAGACCATGGAGCTCTGGTCTCCAATGTGCTCCACAGCTGGGTCCCTGCTGGAGTGGGCAGTGGAGGTTCATGCTGCCACATGTTCACTGCTGTGTTGCTTCACTCCCACTGTTGAGCTCCTTCACTGGTGCGGATAAGCTGTAAACTGAAAAAGTTGTAAGGTCAATTAACTCAAATTATGAAAAGAATAAACATGTTTTGTCACTTTGCTTTGAGGGAGAGACTATGGACTATCTCACTTATACTGGTTTGGGGATATCTGTCTAAAGGCAACATTTCAGCCTGTCGTCATTTTTTACATATTTGCTTAAAACAAATTTTTATAGAAGCGTTTGTCAATGCCTGAATATTTACTATTTGTAACAGATGTTGTTTGCTTATAATATTTATTTTATGGTATCTCTCCTGTTTGTTCTGTGTTTTCTTTATTTATGAACAAATAAAGAAAACACAGGTTATTCAGTGATTTTGTTAAGCACTGAATAACCTTGTTTATATAAGTGCCATAGAAAGAAAGTTTTATTATTATTGTTGGGTTAGTTTCAGGACTAGAAATGGGGATAGGGTTACACAGTCAACAACACAGTAAACAACAGTGTCACAGTCAGCTGACCAGGACCCTTACTTTTCAAAACTCTTTTGCAAATGTTACATGAAATCTCTATAAGCATTGAGTAAATCCCAAATTAATATTTTATAAACTAGTGTAACTAATTCATTAAAATACCAGCTTTAAGCTCAAAATCATGCTCAGTGGGCTGCAACTACATGGCCTCAATTAGGCTTCAGGACATCAAATTTGATTTGATCAGAATTTGTGCAAGAACAAATACATACTGATATATCTGTTCAAAATTGACGCTAGATTTAATACCACCTTGACAAAGTCACAGGACCAACTCATATACTGAGCTTCAGTAACACAAACACATTCACAAAGCATCGAGACTGCTCAAAGCAAATTGTGAACCAAGTACACTTGTTCAGCTACAGTGAGAGATTCTTTGGTTTAAGTCCCGACCTCAAACCCCTCGATTCCAACATGAACTAATGTTGACTCATGGCAGGAATATGTGACCATTCTGATGCTAATGGTGACTTTAACCACCCACCGACTCACATAGCCCCCTCTCTCTGCTGCTCCACTCATCATGATCACAGTGTGGGTGAGAGAAGAGGAGAGGGAGATGGACAGAGGCAGTAAAGGAGGGGAAAAGAGAAAGAGGATAAGAGGAGTATGAATGGAGGGAGCACTTGTCAACTTCTACTGGGTCACAAATCAAAATGTCCACTGTTCTGCATCTTAAAGGTTTGTTTTCGTCATGCGAGTGGACTGTGGGCAGGTTCAAGGTGATTTGTGATCAGAGCGCTCATGCCTCTTACCTGTCTGGGTGGCTTTGGCTGTCAGGCTCAGGCTGGTGGAAACAAGGGTCACCAGTCAGCGCTTTGACCCTTTAATACGGGGGGGTGGCTGCTTGCTGCTTGGCCTAGCATGGCACAATACAGTGCCGGAGCCAGCACAGGTGGTCATTAAAACTGCTGTAATCCCCTCCATGAATAGCTCATGGGCAGTAAGACACATAGAGGAAGGGAACGAGAGAGAGATGGGGGAGAGAAAGACAAAGAGAAAGAGACACACAGGGCAACAAGGAGCGAGAGAGAGGGAGAGAGAGGTGAGGGTGGGGAGTGTTTGATGCCCGGACCGCGGGGCTCTTTAGCACAGTCTGCAGGCCGCGCTTCAGAGCGGATGTGTTAACAGTTTCAGGCTCAATGGAGGGAGAAATCCCCACAAAGGGAGGTGTACAAATATTGTGGGAAATCCTCCCGCTCTTTAATATTTCATGAAGGCCGACAATCTATTCATGGGACTCCATTCCTTTGGAGGGGCCCACATTCAGGCTCACTCCGCAGGCTCAATGGGCAGCCCTTAATTGAGTGCCCGCTCATTCTTTGGCTCCCTGGCAGATTGTTCCCCATGAAAGCCCCTGCCTCTTCATCCTCCTCTTCTTCTCCCTGAGAGTGGCCAAAGAAAAAGGGGGCATGCCTTACTGGTGGTGCATGTGGGAGGGTGAAATGAGTACAGGGGTGGTTTGGGGGGTGAGGGTGGGGGTTTCTGTGGATCAAATATGATAATAGGGCAAGAGGGGTTGGTAGTGCGCAGAGGGGTGGGGGCTAGGGGGCTAATCCTCGGGGTGGGCGAGAGAGAGCGGGCAAGAGGAGGGGGGTTCGCATTCCCTCAGATGGCAGGAGAGCGCATCGCAGCGTGTCTGAGTGTGTGTGTATGTGTGTGTTGGAATGTATGTGTGTGTGTGTGTGTGTGTGTTTGCTGGGCCGGGTCTGGTTAATGCTGTATATGACAGAGAGTTTGTGTGAATCGTCACACTCGTCATTTTTGCATCTGCAGGCGAAAAATATCAGTAAAGTTGATCTAAAGCAAAAAAGCTAAATGTGCAGATAGAGAACCCTTCCAAGAAAAACGATCATCCTGCATTTATTAGTTATCCAGACATCACTCAGATACATCAATGTCTAACATTCCTCTTCTCCTGCATGACCTTGTGTGCGAAGGGGGAACTCCCCTGATTTTCTTAGTTTACTCGGAGTATATGTCTGTGTACTCAGATGTTTAATCTCCTCTAAAGCTCAGGAGGGCGCTTTCAAAGAATTTAGAAAATAACCCTGATGATGTCAGCTTGAGCTTAAGACTCAACATTTTGAAGAAAAAACTGACACTAAAGGGAACAGGTGTAAAAGATTTCAAACAAGGGAGCTTTTAGTTCAAATAAAAGGCTTTCCTGGTTTGCATAATAGGAAATATATATGAATATAAACAATTTGATATAGATCCAAATAGTAATACAGATCTAGTTTCACGATGGGACTGTTTGGCCTTAACGGAGGTTTGCTCTGTAGTTTCGGTCTGTCTCTCTGTATAGAATAAGAATACTAAATCTCTGTGAGTATCCCTGTGACTTAACAGTTGTTATTCATTTAGTTTAAATACATGTAACAACAAAAAGTTTGAGTGCTCCCCCTAGTGTTTGTGAATGCACTTCTGATTTATTTGACAAATATTTTGATCCCGTAAATAGTGGATTTTAAGGATCTCTTGTCCTCCATTTCAATATGTCCTCACTCTGATGCATCCAACTGTGTTGAATGTTTCATTAATTGTTTTACTTCTCCTTTTGTGTAGCACAGAGAATCGATTAAGAAAACTCAGACTGTGTGGATGAAGATGTTACAGATGAATGTTGAAACTCCATCATAAATGTTCACCTCATGCCTGCACTGAGCGCTTCATCCGGCCTAAGGCCACCTCAGTGTCCAGGCTCAAGGTGGACGGCCAGCTGGGAGGTTGACCTGGGGGCACGGGCATAATCAAGGCTCCTACCGGCCTCCAGCTGCAGCCAGGACTCCTGATCCCTGATTAAAGGTCATCCTGTTCCTTCTAAGGGCCTGTAAGACCATGGGAGCCTGGCTCACACCCCAGTGACACCCCATCTCCGCTCCGATGTGTGTCCAACAGGCTTATGCCAGCTCATGAGGAATGGAGAAGACCTGCAGAGAGGAATCCCAGAGAGAGGAAAATCCTCTACATCCACAGCACAGACTCACAGGCACACACGCAAGTATAGACACACACACACACACACACACACACACACACACACACACACAAAAACACACACACAGACACACACACACACACACACACACACACAAACACTGGATGCTGGACTGTCTAAGCACCCCCCTGGTGGAGTGTGGCAGAGCCATGCTAAATGGATTCTGCAGAGGAAGAGATTTAAAGCTTTCATAGCCCTCAGTGTGTTCCAGGCGGCCGCACCTCAGGGCTTTGATGGATTGTACTCAGGTTCGTTTCTGGATTTACTGAGAGATTCTGACTGACCTGGCTATGGCTCAGTACTGCCGGGATTTCCTGTGATTTATGTGAACATGGGATAAACACAAATTATATCTATCTATCTATCTATCTATCTATCTATCTATCTATCTCTCTATCTATCCATCTATCTATCCATCTATCTATCTAGCGATCTATCTATACAACCTTGCATGGTAAAAAAGAAAGTACTTTGGTTAAATCTTGTAATATGATTGAACTTTGCTTGTTAACCTAACAAGTGCAGATGATTAAATTCTCTGACTTAATCCCTGGCGGCATATGTGCTCAGGAGGAAGTGGTTCAGGTCTAATCCAGCCATCTCCGGATATGGGAGACTCTAACCACGCCACTCCACTGGGTCTTTGTATCAGCAGGTATTAATGCCACAAGTGCCCCCTCCGACTGGGATGGGCACATGATGGAGGAACTGTTGATCGGCTTGGTTGAGCAATCTAAGAATTCAGAGTTGACCGTGGGTTTTATTCATCAAAGCTTAACTTTGCACAGTTTTTCCATGACTACATCCCTCTATATACTGGAACTAATTCAATTTTTGAGATGTTCCTGCTAAGTAATTGAACTTTTAATCATTATTGCTCTGGTATGCACCAAAGTGTTCCTTTCAAAAGTTTGACCTGCCGCCGACCTGGTCTATAAATTAATTCTGCTAAGTGGCAGCATGCAACCCTGGATTATTTATACTTTTACTATTGGTTGGGGTGTCACTTAGATAAACACAGCGGAGGTTCATCTCATCTTGAGCACAAAAAGCCAAAGTGTGCCGTTACCAATGGCTCCGCTGAACTTTGACCCTGATGGGTCACAGAGAGCGTTTGTCCCTCGGTAATTGGACAGAAGGGCCCTTTCGCTCTTCATTTAACCTTTGGGGTCCAAATCTTTCTTTCCCGACTACCATAAAGCCCCTGGTCCTGACCCAGTGTTTTCAGGCCTATCTTTCCACCCCCATCATGGGCCTTTGAAAGCTGGAGAAAAGCTGGAGTGTGCTTGCCCTGTCAGGGACAATGGCAGAGTTAGTGACCCTTGACCCCACAGGCTGACGCCTTTCTTCATGGATCAGGCGCTGCCTTTCGCTACGGTGGGTTATTACTCCACAGCTTGGCAACAGAAAGAGGGTAAACACTTGTTAAGATTCTTCTTCTCTCGGCTCTCCCCCAACGTCTTTTCTCTCTCAGTCGCTCGGCTTATATTTTTTTCTCTTTTCGGGGGTTTGTGGGTCTGTTTAAGGATGGACAGGAGCTAGGGCAGGACTTTTGTCTGAAATTCAGGCAGCAGCTTCATAATCCATCATTCTGCCAACTCATTGTCACCGGTCCAAAGGGGACAGGAGTAACAGCAGTTCTGAGAATGAAGGGAAATCAAGTAAAGTCATGTAAATTGTTTAGAAATGCATGTGTTTGAGTTTAGAAACATCTTTAGAAACAGTCTGTTATCAAAGCATTTCTAGTGTACACTGTCTACTTTTGAGAGAGAAATAACTTCTGGTATTTTATATTTCCACTGCTTAGACACTGGTCATTGTATCTGCACTGTAGAAAAGGAACTTTCTACAAAGGTTTTATTAGTGAGCTTTATTTTGTTGACTAAGCCGACCTTGTTATCTTCACAGGACTAATTCTGCTTTTGGTTCTTGTGGCTCCCGGGTTTTCAGTCCTGTGGAGGCATTTGTTGTCTGATTTCCGTGACTCTAAATCCAACAAAATTGGGATTTCATTCAATCTTCGAAGTACTTCCTCTTCTTAATCTCTCGAGTGCTGCGCTGGATCCCTGCGTGTCTTTGCAGTGTTACCAGGGAGACCCTGCTGGCCTCGTCAACGCTGCAGCGGTCACCGAGGAGAGACATCATGCGTCCAGATGCTGAGCATGCGGCCGCCGCGAGAGGAGCATCCTGTGAGATGGCCACAAACATATGGGCTGAAAGGGAGGACTCCTCTGGAGATGCTGGCCTTCTCCTCTGGGACAGAAGCCCATTGTCCAGGCCCTGCCCTCCATGCCACTTAATGGTGCAGAACAGCATTGTACAGTATTGTAAACTGCTCTCTGGTCCTTTTGCCCTGTCGGGCCCTCAATAGCGCGGCCCTCTCCCGCTTTCCCCTCCACTCCCTCTAACTCAGTGGGTGTTTTAGTGCCCTCTTCTTTCATCCTTTTCTTTGGCCGCCTCCTCCCTTTGCTACTTATGCTGGGTTGCTCACTGTTCTCCTGAGTGATGGTCTAATTGTCCAGGAACAATTAAGCCATCTGATTTGTCCCCTCTCCTCTTGTCATGTCCACTTTGTTTTAGAATGGGCCCGCCTGAGTACAGGAAAGGGCTGGAGGTCACTTCAATATCTGTCTGGGCTTTAATGTTAATCCCCGCTCTATGGTCCTAAATAAGACAAAACTTCCCAACTAGGGATCCATTCAAAACATGAGATGCTACCACTCAAAGTTTCTCACCATTTACAATTTTCGAATACAACAACTGCATACAACTTAAATTCATATGTCCTATTAAGAAGCTGGTGGAGAGTCAGACCTCCCAAAACAAGAGGAAAAGTGATTTATTGCCGCTTGTCTAATAATCAATCCACTTTCAGCCTCCTGCTTGTTGGCCCAATAAACCTGTCTTTCCTTCTGTAGAAGCCAAGAAATATGTTCCTGTTTAATAGACAGGTGAACCAAACAGCTGGGAGACAGCTTTGCCCAAGATGGGATGTCTGCACAGTTTTACCCCCGCCGCTCCTATTGTTAGTGTAATGTCACATCTGTGACCCTGTCTGCTCCCTTCCACCATTCTGTCTTTCATCCTCCTTTCTGCTCATACCTTCCGCTCCATTTCATGCTGTCTGGGTTCCTCCCTATACGTGGGGAGGCAAGGCTCGACACTGTAGCACTGCAATGAGACGACCAGGCCCTCCCGTCTAATCCTGTTTTAATTTGACCCTCCTCCTCAGATGAGCAGCAACTTCTCATGTAAACTGAATTTGTTTCATTTGAGAAAACATTTGCTGTGCCGATGACATTTTCTTAGATTTTTTCTACTTAGCTTCACTAAGGCACGCTCAAATCTGTAGATTATCCAATCACAGGTCGATGTGGATTTCCACAGTGGACTTGTTTTTTCTTGGGATAGACAACAGGACTGAAGCCAAGACTGAAACATCCACACATCCATCCCCTGGCTTCTTGTCTTATACCTTCAAAGCCAGAAAAATAAAAATCAAAGAAGAACATTAAATACGCGGTGAAAAACAGGAATGCAGTTCCTGCCATGGACAACAGGAGGGCGCATCATGTGCTGTGTCCTTTTCTAGTTGAGTGGAATCTAATTTTTTAGCTCCTTGAATGTGGTATTTGTCTTTTGGTTTTACCCTCTTGTGACAATTCACTCATCCACGATAAGCTCAACTTACTTTAAGCAGAAATTGAATATAAAATAATCTTGGTGAGGTTTTCACCAGTGTGTTCCTACACTGTAAAAATAGGAACACACTCAGCTAGAATTGATCTTTTGTATTTGTATACTTTACATTTACATCAGGAGACGGTCCTCTCTATGGAAGTAGCCATGTTTTTTTTGAGTAGCCCAGACTGGGCAACTAAACACCTTTTGTATTTTATGACAACTGAAGGCTGCCACAGGTTCTCTTTCATGTTTGTAAGGGCAGGGTGAGGTGAGGGGTATCAGAAACAGAATCAGAAAGTATTTATTGCCAAGTAGGTTTACACCTACAAAGAATTTGCGCTGGTTATTGGTGCATACAACCAGTATTCAGCTGCAACATGAACCTTCACCACTAAATTCTACACACTGAACCTTTAAGTTAATGACTGGTGTAGTGTCAGCAAATCTGTACCCCCTCACTTAAAAAAAGATCTCTGGGAGCATTAAAAATAATGGAGACGTCACCGTATGCCCAACACCTACAACTGCTAAAGACAAAATATAATCCAATATAAACAGAAAACACCATTTTGCAGTTGACAAAAAGAAGTGAACTTTATTGTTCAGACAGTTGACGTTTGTGTGGCTATTGACGATGTCACCGGGGTCTTCCCACTACTGCAAGAGACAAACCATTTAGGCTTTAACTTTTTATCTCACAACGTCAAACATAAACTCACCAAACTCTAAACATCTCTGCTGGCGTGTCAGCTCTGAAGCTCTGCAGCTCAGCAGTGTCTCTTCCCACGAGTGTCGATGTCGCTCATGTGTCTCAGCTGTGCCAATCCCACCTGGCTCACCTGGAGGAGCTCACTGAGCAGTCTTTTGTGTTTGACTTCACGTCAGTAGCAGCAAAGGGTAGTGCCTTGCTCATGGGGCTCATTTGGGAAAGATGTAAGTATTGTATAGGCCAGGCTGCTGAAGCAAATGTCCTACTTCCTTTTGTTGGATTCATAATTTATCAAGCATATGAAGATATGCTCAGAATGTAATTGTTATGCATAACACACAGCATGTCGCACTAAAGCCTGGTCATAGTAAAGGTCGCTCAAACTAAAAAACATGTTTTCCCCCAACGATGATATAGCTAACATCATTTTTTTTATTAGACAGGCTGTGTATTTTTCTCCATATCCCAGCTAGGGGTTAATGATCTGCCTGTGAGGGCTCGCTGTGTGACAGCAGCGCAGAGCACTGTGGTGCTAATGAGAGAAGAGGACGGCCAGGCCTTCCCTCCCGCACATACAGCCCTTTGTCTCTCCCTCTGCCCCCAATCATTAGCTTAATGTGGCCCTCTCCCTCACTAAAAGGACCACTGCCAGTTTGGCAATGGGTTCACAGATGCAAATCCCTGCCCAGTGCTAATGGAGGTAAATGAAAATTAATTGATTCTCATTCAAAGGTCTTTTCAGTCGCCTGTTCTCTCTCCGTGTTTTCTTAATATGCAGACCTTACCTCCTCAACAATACACGCTCACCCCTCCACCTCCACAGTTCAAACATATTGCGGTGTACTTGCCATTGCTATGCAGAGTGGGCCACACAAAGGCGAGCAAGGGGGCACATCGTCCTGACACCTCGGTATGTATGAGACGTGTACCTTCACTCTCTGACCAAAACCATCAGCCTGTGGCCAACTGCTTAAACAGCTATAAAGCCAACCATTACCCAGCATTCATATCTGTCTTCAGAATTCCAACACAACTTCTCTCTTTGCTCCCGTCAAGTACTGTATATACAGTATACGTGTGTATATCCTTCCAAGTTCTGAGCTACTATGTAGATTCTGTTCTCTGTGTTCATGATATTAATTCAACTCTGTTGAACAGGTTAATCAGAGCTTCACATCAGAGCTGGACGTTTACCTATTGACACTGAAACACCATGTGACCAAGGAACAGAAACGCAAACTTTTGTCCCTCACCTATCAGATTCAACATATTCCCATGTAAAATCTGTTTAAGAGATTAATGTAAAGCAGCTTTATACTTTAAGTGTCCGTGAGTACACAAGGAAAAGCCATGGTCAATTTTTGTCAACAGAGGGTTTACGCAAGGCTCTGGGTGCATGTCTGCATACCCATTAGTTTGTTGTGTCACTCATACCAACAGTGAATGAGCTCCACTACGCTACAACTGCACTGAGCTGAGCTAGGGGAGAATTGTGCACTTGTGTTAAACTCTCTGTAGTTGGTCCTGATGTCACTGAGCAGCTGCTGACATGAAATTCTTTTAGCTTTTTATGTTTTAGTGCTAATTACAGGACAGAAAGCAGTTGTTCCTCTTCTTGCATGGATGTGAGGGAGAGGTTTTCAAAGTATGAAAAAATATCCCTATAGATGAGTTATCTCAGCTTAGGCTAAAGCCTCAGACAGCCTGTATTACAAACTATAGAGCTGGATGGAAGTAAGTGATAATTTAGACAAGGAGGGTGTAATTAAAGATGCTATCCAGTTCCATTATGTGAAATGTAATATGAAACCCCACCCCATATATAAAACTAAATGTCAGGATAAAATGGCTAAGTTTCTAATACATAGAGCGTTCCTTTTATAAGGAGTCCTCCAGCTTTTTAGAAGTACAATGTCACATCAATAGATGATTCCTTCAAACCCCAAAGAAGAAAACCTAGCAAGACACTGCAGTTAATCATTTTGCCTGACCAAAAACTTCCTCCTAGTGCTAGCTTGAGATTTGATAGCAGGAAGGTAAGCAGGCCTTTCAACACCTCTCGATACAGCCATGATAATGAGCAATGATGGATGGGAAAGTCACCAGTGGTAGATAAGGAGGCTCGGCTCCTTTGGGTCCCTTCTGCTCTGCGGCTGCCTGACCGGCCTGTTTGTTTACCAATCAATTGATCACCCTCTGTTTTTCTATTGTCATTAACCAAACCTCCTCTGCTCCTCTTCCTTCTCCCCCCTCTTTTGCAAGCCGAGCGGCAGAAAACGGAGGACTAGTGAAACATTAACCAGAGGGAGGAGAAGTGACAGTGATGAAGTGGCCCTGGAGGGATGATGCCGTTGTTATCTGCCAATGGGACGATTGTTGGTGAGCCTGTAAACTGCCAGCCGAGGTCAGATGAGGGGTCAGAGTGGACTTTCAACCAGGCTTTATCCTCCGGAGGAGACACAGGCTCATTATGCTGATATATGAGACCATATCAGACAAATATATGACTTCAGAACTAAAAAGGCAAAAGTAAATGCATGGATTTTTATGCCTCCTCTAAACAAATGGGATGTCATTTGCAGCAGTGATGCTGTTTAAGGAGTTCTTCAGGAGCCTCCAGGTTGACATGAATGAATATATGGCTGTTATAGCTGTGTGAAAGCCTCATTGCTGTGTATCTCCCTGAAGTTTTGGAAAGCTGGGAAAATTGTGCACATGGTGTTTATCTCAGCAAGTGAAAAACACCCACGACCTCCCAGGAAGTACCATTCGTATAAAACTGAATCACATTCAGCAGCTCTGGCCAATGACAGATAGCTTTACATCATTCCAGAGACCATACCGTGAGAGCACAGTGCCCATCAATTTAACAAGCAAAAATGTACAAAAATACAATCCCCCCCTCCACACACCACACACCACCACACACACACACACACACCCACACACACACAGACACATCCACCCTACACCGAAGTTCACACAGACAAAATCACACAAAAACCAACACGTTTCAGAATTTCAAACCAATCAAACCCAATAAAACCAACAAAGCTGGGCAAGTTTTTTTGAGTAGGCTATGAAAGAAAACGAGAGATGGCCCTACAATGAAAGCCAGTGAAAGGAGGGCCATTTGCTAAGCTATCATTCATGAGGTATGGGTCCCATGCCTGTACAAGCTTGCTCCCAGCTCCACACACTTGTTGCCATTGTGACACACTGGCAGAGAGAAGCCTCTGTAGTCCCGGAGATCAATTCAAACCCTGACAACACCACACTAAACCAGGGTGCCATTTGTTCAGAGGAACCCCCCGAAACCCTTCTCCCCATCTGTCAGGGGGCCTCCAAGGCACTTTGTGCCTATGTGTATGTGTGAATGTGAGTGGGTGGGAAAGGGGGAGTGAGAGAGGAGGTTAATCAAGATTTTGATGCGGACAGGAGTGGGAGGAGGGGCCGTGTGGAGAAGGAGTGTGTGTAGGTGTGGGTGAGAGAGTGAATGTGTGGTAGGGGAGCACGTCATTATGCTGATTTCCTTTTTTCTTTCAAAATGCGAGAAGAATACATTCTTTTTTTGGGTTCCATTCCCTCTCAGTCGTCTCCTGCCACCAATGCTGCCCACCTCTATGCAACGGCAAGGGTGGTCAGAGGAACGGAAATCTGGGAATCAGGTCAATTATGGAGGGTGGCTTGCTGATAAGACTGAAAGAAAGGGAGCCAGAGAATGAAGGAGTGTCCGAGGAGGGGAGCAGGACTGCTGTTTTTTTATAATTATCGTTTGGTTGAATAGCACAGGGTCACTGCAGCAAGCCCGGCCTGACCTGACCGCCTATTTTATCAGATGTGTTGTGACGCTGCTAACTAGATCTGTTCTCATACAGACCTCCCCCTCGAGTGCAACATAGACTTTCTTTTTCTCTCACTTGGTGGTGCTCCCTCCAGCAGCTTCATACGCATCCATGCACACCTGCAAATTCTCCAACTGCAGCTTTGTTTTCTATTTGTGTCCGCGCCATTGAAGACGCAGAAAAGACGCAACAAAGCAGGACAATTATTTGTTCTTCCCCTAATAAGGAAACCTGAAGGGTCCCTTTCAAACGCTTCCGTGCAGCAAGCCACCTCAAAGCACAACTCCTGTTCAGTTCACACTTCCGTGGCCCTGAAAAACCAACCAGGTTGCGTTTCCCGCTGACCGCAGTGTTCGTTTGGGGTCCATGTTGGTTCTATCTTACAATGGGACAAGTGCTGACCTTTGGCCTTGGCACTGACCCCTTCTCTTCCAGGGGTTAGGTGCTGAGACAGATGTGGGTAAACTTCCCCATGTGAACAAGAGAATGAGGCCCACTTGTTAAAGGACTCTGTTTCTCCCTCGTCTCCAATCCAGTAAACCACAAAGTGGAAGTTGAGTCTAATTGGGAAAGGTCTGGATATGGGGTTCATATAGCAGAAGACCAGCTGAAGAGTAGAATAGATAGCAGTGAGGAAATGGGAGGCTCATGAAAAGGTTTTGGTGAGTCCATGTTCCTAATTGGCAGTATGAAACTGTAATGAGCATCAATGGGGGTGTTTAATTGGTGCAACTAATTACACACCTTACAATTGAGCAGAAAAGGAGCATGTGAACCTTTCAAATGAAATATTGATGGAATTATATAAATAACACCTGAGGACTTTAAAATACTATTTTAAATCAAGCCAAAGAGTATAATGTCAAATCCAAATGAGACAGACAATCTTATGTTTAGAATCCGATGCATTTCTAGTATGACTCCACTCAACACAGTTTTGCCTGCTGTTCTGACAAGACACCAGTAGGTGGCACTCCAGGTCTGAAGGACGTATGACATGAGTCTGATCACAGAGCTGCAGGAGAAACTCAAATGATCAGATAATGACACTCAGAACAGAAAAGAATGATAGAAAGTAGAAATAATGATGAGGTTTCAATATATTTGCACCTTTTCTAGAAACTAATGAGGTTGACAATGTGAAATATACGTATGTTTTTTCTGAGAAGTTAAAGACTGACTGTTTAAGTCGTTGAGAGTCTTTTTAACCATCTTATGTATGTTGATGATTTAGTTGTTTTCAGTGCTGGTTCACAACAACTACTCAAGTTATGCTGTGCAACTTCAGTATCAAGTATCAAATTTAACTTTAAAAAAAGAGTGTTGTCATGATTGTTCAAGGACAACACTCTTTTCAGATGGAGAGTTCAGATGAGGAATTTGGACTCTCTTCATTTCATCAACCTACCTGCTCTTGCTACCAACTTGTTTCAGAGTGAGTTTGTTTTAATATGATTTTTTTCTCTCCACAGTCACCAAAGTGTTTGCTTGTTGTGGGAATTGTTGGGTTTCTCTATCATTTTTAAGGTCTTGACTTTCTCTGTAAAGTGCATTGAGATAGAGTATATTTTGGTTTAGTGCTATATAAATTAAAATTGAATAGATCAATTCCATAAAAGTTACACACATATAGTTACACAAAAAACCTCAATATATTAGGTAATCAGTAAACACACTGGAATTGATAGTACCTCTCTATGACTAACTTTTTGATGCACACTTTAACACGAAAATACACGTGAAAAAATTTGCCACTGCTGTTCACTGATAAACACCATCCAAATGTTAAAGATTTTACCTACTTTTTTAAGTATTGAATAAGGTTCCATATTTGTGGTCTGTGAGATCCTTAGCTGTCATTCATTTTAATTGTCAGTCATTTATTTAAAAACTATAAATATAGATCGAAATCAGCATTCCTTGCATCTTTTATTTCCACTTACTAGATCTTAACACAATTGTATTGCATTTTATCCACAGATCATGTGTCTCAGTTTCCATTGGAAAGTGCATGTGAGGCCTGGTTTCTCATTTCGGTTGCCTGGGTTATCACCAGTAATTTTTATATGCCAGTGAAACACCGAGCCAGAATTCTGGCTGGCTCCTGTCTGGTGAGTGCTGCTGAAACGTAATACTTGAAAGCTTTGGGATACCAGTGGAGAAACAAAGGCCAGGAAAGGTAATAACAGGCCATTTAAATCATCCTAAATGGGACAGCTTGGTTGGATTCAGGGGAGACCTTTTCTTCAGCTGTTCAGACACAGTCCAAAAATGTGAGGGGTGTCAGCCTGGAGCTGCATTTCTCCCAGTGTGTCAGTGAGAGGACGGGGAGCACCGAACGTCCGAGTGTGAATCTTTTTTCGTGACCAAAGAGTCATAAATATCTTGTTCCTATTGTGTGGGAACTCATCTCGGACATTGTCCCTGTGGATCTGCCCACCGGCAGCCAATAAGTGGAACATGGTCTCCTATTGAGCAGCAGTCTAGCATTCCTGGCATTTCCAGTCGGCTGTCTGGCATAAGGTCGGAAGAGACACCGTCAAGCCGAGAAACCTTGTTTTGGTCCCTTTTCCTGATGAGGAGGCTTTGCTTGTCTCCAGATTGGAATGTCATTGTCTTCAGCGTGTGTTTTCTCGGAGCCCAAACAGACTCGCTTTTTATCTGACACAACCAACAGCTGAAGTACTTACACTGCCACTGATATGAGACCAGTTTGGCATCACTTGCTATTTTACGACTCTTTTTTTATTGTCAAAATGGCAAAAATGTGTTTCTCCAAAAGCGAGTTCATAGAAATATTAGAATTGAACTTGTGCTTTTTCTTCAAATGCTTCTAACTCTTGAGAATTGTATGTGTGGTATACATTGTATTATTAACATGATTTATTTAAAGGAACGTATTAATAAAGTCTTAGAAATAAACTTCCACAGTTAAATTGGGAGAATGTTAAACCTCTCATAAAGAGCCAGGAGATGTTTAGCTTAGCTTAGCATAAAGATTGCCAAGGGGAAGCAGGATTGGCTTTTACTCCAGTTTGAAAAGCATCTGACAAAGAACCAGGAGCTGTTTCTCCTCACTCCTGGTCTCTGTGATATAAATATTTATTAAAGTCAGGCGACTGCACCAAATTGCTGTTTTTTTTGTTTTTTCTTTCAACCGTTTGTATGTCCCTCCTAAATTTCCCTTGGGATCAATAAAGTATCTAACCCTAACCCTAACCCTAACCCTAACCCTAACCCTATCTATCTATCTATCTATCTATCTATCTATCTATCTATCTATCTATCTATCTATCTATCTATCTATCTATCTATCTATCTATCTATCTATCTATCTATCTATCTATCTATCTATCTATCTGTCTATCTGTCTGTCTGTCTGTCTGTCTGTCTATCTGTCTATCTGTCTGTCTGTCTGTCTGTCTGTCTGTCTGTCTGTCTGTCTGTCTGTCTGTCTGTCTGTCTGTCTGTCTGTCTGTCTGTCTGTCTATCTGTCCATCTGTCTATCTGTCTGTCTGTCTGTCTGTCTGTCTGTCTGTCTGTCTGTCTGTCCGTCTATCTATCTATCTATCTATCTATCTATCTATCTATCTATCTATCTATGTGCACACAAGTTCTGAGAAAAACACACTCATACATATATGACATAGATAAACTGACATATTTTCTGCACAGATATGAGTATGATGATATATATTTATTATGATTTTCTGTATGAAAAACCATCCTGGTCAGGCTTTCAGGATTTTGACTTTATCCAAACCAAACAATATGAAGCTTGCACGCAGACTAGTTGAAAACCAGGGACATGGAAATCATGCATCTTAAATCGTCCACACACTATCAGGTTCTTCAGAGCAACTTACTAATTAACAGTCAATGCCTAATCACATAACACAACCAAACAAAACATTAGTTCTATTTCCCTTTTAAAGGCCACAGTTTAATATCTTTCATCACCGGGTTCCTTCCTGCCTGCGCTGCCTCTGCAACCTTCTCCAAATTAAATGAGTGGAGACGAGAGAGGGTGCAGCATCCCGGCCCGTGTCTGGGTCGGCCATGAATTACATCAGTGAATGAATGAAGTGAGTCCCTGCGGGGCAGGAGACGGGCCTGACGCTCGTCCCATGTAGCTCAGTGAAGGCATCTGCCTAATCAACAGTCCAGTGGGAGTCCTTGTTTCATTATGAACTCAACAGTAATTCCCAGGCAAGGTAACCAGGGGCATTCTTGTCCATATGTCAGTATGAGTCAGGATTTACAACTTTCACAATGGAGTCACTTTGCCTTTCATCAGTAACAGTAATTAAAAGTGCTCACAATAATGTGTCTTTTCTCAATGGATTCTAAAGTGGCTTTGCTTGATGTATGAAAATTACAATATTTTCTTTTCATTTTTTTGCATCATGAAAGAAGGAGTTTACCCGTAGGAAGAGTTAATTAGAAACAAATAACTTGGATAAATGTTTTACTCTCCTTTGAATTTTCACATGCCAGCTGTAAATGCTAACTCTGAGCTATCTTCTTCACTCTGTATTGTTTATAAAACCTCAGCGAAGGATGTTTGTCTCTTGGTTAGCAGCAATAAACAATAATTTCCGGACTGTTTACCACACAACTGCATGTGGTATGGATCAGGAAAGATCACATGTAATTTTGCTGTGGCTCAGGATCAGGAAATTTCTTTTTCACTTTCCTTAGCATTTTAAGATGGGACCTTAATTCATAGAGTGATTTATGGGAATTCATTTAAAAAATCAGACATGTTAATTGTACTGGTATTGATGCGTGTTTGATTTGGTGCAGATCAAATAGAAAATCTGGATCTAGTGAATTTAAATGTGGTTTCATAAGGGGGCTGTTGGTGGAGGTATGCGTTCTGTCAGTTTCATGATGCAAACAAGATTAAAACAGAAAACGTCTTTATCAATGCTGATGAAGAGAATTTTTTTTTTTTTTTACTCGTAATCTCAATAAATGTAGAATAAATGTATTCTGTGTCCTTTAACGTGACATCTTATACATAAATTTACATTCAGTGAAACTCTGTCCATTAAACAACAAATCTTCCTCTTTGCTCTCAGATGAGGAGAAAGTTGATGGGGGACATTAACTCTTACTTGCCGTCATAAAATAGTGTTAAAGTGAAAACAGCATGCGCAGTGTGTAAGTGAACCCCGGGGCCCGGTGTTTTACCGCTCTGGGTTTAAAGTCTCGTTACTGGGAGATTATTAGACTTAATCTAGTAAAGAAGAGCATGAAGTCCCGATCACCCCGAAGGCTTCTGGGAGCCTTTTGAAACAGTGGGGGAATTCATCCGAGGCGGCCATATGCTACCTCCCTCGTGCCCCCTCTCTGAAGGGGGAGAGGTGCGGCTAATTCTGAAGCGGAGCCCTTTCAAACGTCACCTGGGGCACTTAGCTGGCAGGTAGCGCCTCAGCCAGTGGTCAGAGCAGCTCCGTGTGTTGTGAATGGGCTGGGATGTTGTTGTTGATGGAGCACCGGGTCACCCGCGGTGTGGAGGGGGGTGAGCGATGCCTCAGGGTAGGTGGTGGCTGGATGGCAGCGGAGCTATGAGGTGTAGATTTTTGACTCTTTGAACTGAGGGCTGCAGGTGGAATGTGCTTAGTCAGCAGGTCACTTTTCTCATCCTGCTTAAGGGGTGAGCCTGCCGAGTCAAGCTAATGCTAATTGTCCTTGATGTGGTGGTCCGTGACTGAGATTTACCAGTCATTATGACGAAACCATTGTCCATATTCACCATCAGCAGCCCAGACCGTTCCTCTTTCATCTAAACAAATCAAAGGATCATTATAAAGTAGAATAATTTAAAAGCTTCCCATTCATGAGAATACTTGTGACCAAGCTCTGCATCTCTACTTCAGTGATGAGCCTCCAACAAGGTACACGACCAGGACCGATGGTTTGTTGCAGCAGAGAACCTCGCAGCCACAGCTCTTGTTTTTTATCGGCTAAATAAAACCATCATGTCCTCCCCACTGTTTCATTCAACATGCTATTTCAGGCGTGTTAGTATGGAGGCGGATTCAAACTGATCTGGAGCCAAAACGCTCGTATGGACAGAGACAGTTTCAGTTTGAAAACACTGCTTTCAAACTAAAATGTCAGAGTATGGTTGAAGCCTCCGGGAGTGTGATGCTCAAGACATTGATACAAAAATAAAATACCACGTCCTGACACCAAGTTTTCGTGTTAACAGACAGGGGTAAAAGCATTGCCCTCTTGTGGGAGGTAAATATAATACAGATGAAGAATCAAAGTTTGCTTTTGTTGTTAAGTCAACAACATATTTTTGAATATTTTCGAATACTTCTGCTGACACACAACTGTGGTTGGATCATCTTGGTGGTTATCCCGTGAGCCCATACAAGATGCCAAATAAAAACTAAAGGCTATAGCTGTGTAAGCATATGACAGCTGAACAACAAAAGAATGGATTCATGGTGAAAAGAATAATATACTATTTTTGGCTCTCACTTAGAAGGAGTTGGATAATGGATCATTTAGATTGTGGCTTGTGGCAACACATTTTCATGATTAGAAGGATTTTTAATAATCAACAACATTGTCTTTGCAGAAGTCCTATCATCAGGATTCTTCTATTGTTTTTGCCAATGTTTCTATTCAGTTTATTGCTGTTGTCAAATGCGTCATTAAAAAAAACCCAGAGGTATACAAATATTTCTTTGAAGCAGACTTTACTAGATATTATACAACATTGTGTGAAACTATTCGAAGAGTTCACCACATTTATAAGTAACTCTAAAGCCCCATTCTACGGAAAAGGCTTTTCTTTAGATACCACGATGTCGAACAGCAACCTGTACGTCTGGATGCAGTCTGCGTGACCGGAGCCACTTGAGTCGGGGGACCTGTCCTTCCTCCAGAGGAATCCCTTTGTGTCGGGACAGACCCAGGGCGATTGACCGCGGGGCTTCAGACGACCATCGGGGTACTGCAAACATACGCCCGAGCACACCTCAGCCTCACCCCAAAGACAAAATCCACAGCAGACAACTGCCCCTAAAACAATAGCATAATTTGTTTGAGAAGCTGCAGTCAAGCGGCTGACTTTGCATAAAGTGGCTAGACTTCAAAGAAAGCAACAACACAAAGGCTGCTAGTTTCCATAATTGTTTTACAGACTGTTTTTACTGTGATGATACCATCACAACAAAGCGTTATAAACTTTCTGTCTGACTTTTATTAGCAGGAATTGTTGAAAGCGTCGCCGGCGAAATAGGCGTGCCTCTGCTAAGGAGACAATTAAACAGATTAAGCCTGATCAACCTGCGGCTGTAGGGGCGTTACAGTGCATGCATGATGTTGCTCTGTGTGCTGACCCTGCTGCGTGTCACACTGCTGCTCACAGCCAATTGATAAAAGCCTCAGACCCTGCGCTCCCTTCAGACCCCAGCTAGCCTCCAGGTGGGCGCTGCTAATGAGCCCCCAGTCGTAGCTCTGGCATGGGCCTCTTCTTCCCAGGGTTGAAGGGGGCCACCGAGGGGGCAGAGGGGGTCTGCCGGCTGGGTCAGTACCACGCAGGGGGCGAGGGGATGGGACAAGAAAAAGAAACAGAGGAGGGAGAGGTGAAAATCACACTTTTCAGACCTTATTAATGGTGAGTTTATGAGTGTGGGAAGATGGAGCGCGAGGGCCCTGTAAGGAAAAAGGTTGGGCCACATGGTGCATCGAGAAACCGAAGTGCATTCTGTGCCCTTTGATCTGTGTTTATTGTAATTGACTGCACAGTGGTGCACTTGTTTCCATAGCTTGTTGAATGGGCCAGGCGGTAGGTTCTCTTTGCCTTTACAGTGTGAGATACTCCAGAGTAAACAGCCCCTCCTTCAGCCACGATGTGATACACGTGAAAAGAGAGCGCAGTGACTAATGGGAGTGTTTGTCCGATGCTGCCAGCTTTTTGTTTCCTTGGCTTTTGATGTGATTGATACATCGTGTTTTCACAGACACAAATCGTCTCCTCTGCGATGTTTGGCCCAAAATAACAGTTAAAGGGAGGGTATGTACTGCGTGAGTGTGTGAATCTCCACATCAGAGGGGAGAGGAAGGGCGGTGGTGTTTGGGGTTTAGAGAGGACTTTGATGAGGGGATGATGTTTGTGGTGAGCACAGGCATGGAAACGCTCTTAAACCCTTGGTTCAACCATTGTATGCTGGCCATTACTGTATTCATTTAATATAAAGAATTGACCAACCAGTATTAACAGTGGTTTCCACTGTTAATACTGGTCCCACTTGTCCTTCCCGTCCGTGTCCTTTGTTTTACCTCTGGCCTTGTGCAGGAATGTGCTGAGCTCAGCAGGAAAACTGTGATATAAAAGATATCCTGCAAGTCTGATTGTTGGACATGGTAAAGTCTGTAAAATTGCATTATGAGGTGAGAAAGCTCAATTTTCAATTGACCCGATGCCAAGTGGAGGGCTGTTCCAGAGCCAGCTTCACCCCCCTTCATTTTTTGACCCTGACTAGAAGGTGCGGTCTCAGAGGACAGTGTGGTTTAAATATGAATATAATTCAGTAAAAGCTTTATTCATCAAATACAAAACAGTTATAGCCTTGGCCCCGAGATGGTCTGACTTCAAGCTCTTTCGCGGTGCATGAGATTTTAAATATATCTAAGCAAGTAAAGAAACATATTAAGTAATACAATTATTGAAGTGAAAATGGGGAAATAAGTTCAGTTTTATATTCTGGGGCCAAACCATCTAAGGTGTTCAATTAAAATAGTTGGTATATTATATTATGTATTCATAATAGATTGGGCAGCCAGGCAAAATCACAGCTAAAACTAAGACTGGTGGGATGTTTTAGCTGTGATCAAACCAGTCATGTTTTGTATTGTTAAGTAGTCAGACTGTTAAATTCTGCACAAGAATCAGCAGCAATGGCTTTACTCTGAAAACAGTCAAAACAAATCTCCACCAGGCTCATGATCGACACTTTTCTAAAGAATAAAAGATGCTGTGGCTGGAGTGGAGATCTTTTGTCCATAACTCCAAACTCTGACTTTTTATTTTCAAACTTGTCTTAAGCTCCAGCCATTAAACAAACTTATTTTCTATATTTCTATACAGTTGTTCAGATCCGGATCAGGGGTGGATTTAAGTGTTTTTTTCACTTTCAATAACACAGTTTTTCAACATTTTCATTCAATTCTCAAGAAAATTTCATGGATCTTAATAAAAAAAGGTAGTAAGAAGAGTATCTGAAATTTGAAATCCAAATAAAAATCGACATCTTGTGAATTTAAATCTGTTTCCTCAAGGGGACTGTTGGTCCTTGGTGGAGGTAAGGCCCAACAGTCTTAAATATGTATTTGGTACTTCCCATCCAAGATGTTACATAGACTTTAATGTTTAACACAGGGAGTTCCCATCGAAGACAATTCAACGATGCATCACTCTGACCCAGCAGAATGATTTAAAAGATGAACAAGTGTGAACCAAATCTGAAATTATTCCTCTGTTTGCTGTCGGGTTTATAATTAATCTGTCAGTGTCAGTCTGCCACACAGCTTCCAGCCTGTCATTCCTCTGCCTTTCACCTCATCCCTGAAAATAAGCTCTCAAGACCGCAGCAAAGATTACGCCTTTTCTCTATTTTTTGGTTGTCTAACCTTGTTCTCGGGGAAAAAGAAAGAGTTGGTTTAACTGGGGCACGTTTTTTTAGCGCATGTTGGATCTCCTGTGGTGCTGGTCAGTCAGGGTGGAGTACCCCTGCTTCATGGGTTCACATCAACGCCATAAAGGAGTCTTTGTCAGCTGTGAACGGGGTCATCTCTGTCTTCCACCGGCCAATAAATGTTCACATTCTCCACCTTTCTTATGATTTTTGTTTGGCTCTCAGTCCCCAAACAAAAGTGCAAAGACCGAATGTATGAAGAAAGGCCTAATTTGCATTGATTTTGCTCCTCCACAAAAGAGAGTCCGTTTTTGTCCTGGAGAACTTGAAGCCGAAGCATTTTTCCCCCCAAACAACCAAATTGAACAAAAAGATCAACTGCATCTTTTAATATGGTTATCAATGAAGCGAATCTTAAAAATTGTGCTTTGTGTTCTATGAGTTTAAGGGATTTTGGTCACTTATATTAGATTGACTTCGACTTTTGTGCAAAAGTTACGCTTTCGGTCACAAATTGAGGGGAATAAACATTCATCTAAATTTCAATCATTTGGCCTGTGACAGCTGGAAAGTTTCTTTACAAATCCAAACTGATGAAGGAGTGGGTATGGTAATCCAGCAACAAATGTGCCTTTTTTTTTCTGTTCTGTGTTTTGCCTGTTGACTCTTTCAGCAGCATTCACCACAGCCTGTGAAAAAGCCTGTTCTCCTTTTACACGTGTTTGGTTTGGCTGGAATGGATTAGACACAAGCTCAGTTTAAGACAAAAGAGGAGAGGGGGGGAAAAAGCTGATTTTCTGCTTGATTTTCTGCCTGATTTTTCTGCGTGTATACTGGTTGTTTGCAGCCACGCTGACATTGTGTTTAAAGGAGAAGCAGTGAAGATCTGAAGAAAACATGTGGGAGACAGAGAGCTTTAATACCTAAGAAAATTATCAAAATCTCTTGAATAAAGCCAGAAAAGAGAGGGACCAATAGCAAAAGCAATGACAAAGCTCCAAAAACCACTTTTAATTAATACAAATGTCTTTTCTTTTCTTTTCTTTATCCATGTATCAGAATTGTGCGTACACCTATATCTGAACTACCTGGAGTTAAGTCAGTAGATATGCTCAGTAAGAGAATTGATTATCAACTGAAACGGACATGATTATGTATAATATCTTATTATGTGTGGATAAACAATAAAGTTTTTGACAATTATTCAGGTTTGTTTTCATTAAATTCCAACAAAATGAATAGCAAACCATGGAGCAACTTACACTTTTATGTTTGCAGCTGTTGAGTTACATCTAACAAATATATATTTTTGAATCATATGTTAGTTATCATTGGTCTGTATTGTGATACACTATTTACACAATATATTTATAGAATAAACTGAACTAACTGAATTTACAACATGTTGTGTAAAGTAAGAGAACAGAACTGGACAACTGAAGGTTAACAGGAAAATATGCATATTGTTGCACTCGAGCAGCATTTCTTTGACACTAAGTCGATTTTTCTAGAATTTCTTTGCCCTCCACGTTTGATCCTTTGTCTTTGCGGTGCCCACCCTCTGTTTTAAATCCGAGAACCTCTGTGCGGAGCGGCGAGGGGCCTGCCAGTCCCATGGAGCGCAACCTTGTCCCTGGAGTGCCCAAGAGGGCCATATCTGTCATAGCACATTCCGCTGCGGAGCTATGATATGAATGAAGTGCGGTGGTGTGCCCAAGCTGCAAGTGTGGGGCTCAAAGGGCTGCTGAAATGCTGTAATGTAATTATGTGGACAGTCCCTCAGATCCATTAGCTTGAAATGGTTCCGCAGACCCCATTCAGTCAGTGTGCTGCCATGTCTCTTCTCGGAGGAGGGAGGAGGGGAGGGGGCTCTGAAGTCATCTGAAAAGACCTCCTCTGTACTCATTGTGCTCATTGTCTTTGTAAGCCCTTTATTAGTGGGGGAATCAAATTACGACACACACCACTGATGAGAACTTCAGAGGTTTTTACAGTTACAGGTGGGGGGTGTATTCTTCTCATGGGCATCTGTGCAGATTCATCAAATCAGTTTTGAAGAAGAAGAATTGATTTCACTGTGGGATCATGAACTTCCCAAACTTTTGCCTCCAGTAATGACTCTCTTGAGTTCCTTCAGTCAAGACGTGCAAAGTAATAATTGATTGTGTAATTTCAAATTTGCGTCACTAGTGTAAACACACTGTTTTTTATGCTCTTAATTATCTTGCATATTTCCAAGATGAAGGAATACTTAAACTCTCAGGAAACAAGTCCAGGCTACTTATCTGTTTTCTCTCAGGTATTAAAATTACATTATTAAATTTTAATCCAAGCGTTTTCCAGATCTTCCCACAAACACACATCATGTTGTTTAAACCAGGTTGTATAACAGGCATGTCTTGTTAAACCCTAACAGTCAAATTGTATTTATTTCACTTAAAAAGTATTTAACAAGTTGGCCGTGAAAGCGCTCCCTCTCAGCCAAGTGACGAAATTAAAGTTAGAGATTGCATTAGCCGTGTAGTTTACAGAAAACATCCCTAAAACATTTATTTAGGAATCAAATTAAAGGTTCCAGCAATTTCCAAAATTTGATTTAGCACTTTGTGTTTACCTAATCTCTGGCATTCACTCAGACACCAGTGGAAATGTCCAAATGCGTCACTGCACAACTTTAAAGGCCTTTCCCATGTATTGCGGTCTAGTGACCCCTTCTAAATAACCTATATCATTGGGGAACTGCGGTTTATAAAGGAGTCCATTGGGACCTCGGCTGAAAGGGTTTTTTTTGGTTGGAAGCCTGGATGAAAAGTGCGAGGAGGAGGATAAAAGGAAAAAAAAGTATAGGAGATGTCAGGGCTCCTTTGGAAGGAAAACAAACTGCAGAGACCAATGTGAGTTGACTTAATCTGATTAGACTAACCTCATCAACAGCCCACTTAAAAGGGAGAAGAAAGCCCTGAATTGGGGCGAGAAGCAAGAGAAAAGGGTCTCTCTCTCTGTTCAGAAAGCCAAAGAGGCTCAGTGAATACACCACATTGTACTGGACATGCTGGTCTGCAGATGGCAAAATGACAACAAGCCGCTTGAAAAGTGAGGCAAATATAATTGATCTCAGGGTTTTTTCCCAGGTATGAAAACAGCCGAGGGAGTAATGAGATTAAGGAGAATAAAGTGAAAATGCATGAAAAATACCACTTTCCCTCACGTTTGTGGTGCAAACATGCAGCGTTTGAAGCCTTTGACCGAATGCACCCACCCCTGTAATACCATGAGAAGCATTTCCAGATTCATATTAATGTATTCAAATTCGGACCTCTTATAAAGCACCCCTGCAGCCCTGGTAATACATCAAATACGGAACAGTTGAACGGGAAAATAGCTTTGTTAATACCAGCACAATTGAGGGGCGTTCCAAAAAAAAAGTTAAATATATTTAACCAGTCCCAAATTGAAGTAATCCCTGACAACAATGCGTGTGAAAATCCCCTCAGATCTGGTGCCAACGCCAGTGAGGAAAAAGGTGCAGATTTTTACACAAAATATTTGTCAATTCGTCAATATTTCGTTTTATCAGCCCTGTGTTTTTTAGGCATTCTGCAAATCCCTCTGCTTAAAGTGGGAAGTGAATGAAGGAGCCACAGGTGTCCTTTCACCCAGAGGCTTAAGATCCACTGCTGCTGCTGCTGCTGCTGGGGTCCTGGATTTACATGTTTTACAAACCTCACAGTACGACCTGGTGCTAACAGGAGCTTTGAAGAGCTGCTGTCCAATCTGATGTGGAAACACAACATCAAGGGCCTGATGTGTCCTGATCGTCATCACGTGTCTGGTTCACCAGTGGTGCAGGAACTGTTCAGATCCTTGACCTACGTAAATGTAATAATACCACATTGTAAAAATACTCCATTATAGTACATAGGTATTGTTTATTCCTCAAAGCTGAAAGGACAAATATGACTGGATCCTAAGATCATGGCTGCAGCTTCCAATGCATGGACTGGTGTTATGTCTTCTCTGTGCTCTCATACAGATGAGTACTCTAGGAGTATTCTATGGGCCTATCACAGTATTTTTAGATCCAGCATTTTTAAATTGATTAAAGTTTTAGGCCAATGAATACCTAAAAAAAGATCAGCATTACTGCACCAGAATTTTTGCCATGAGAATAGCATTTAGACCGAGAAATAAAAGACCCGAAAATAACTGAACTTAATAGATTAAGAAAAGAAAAGAGAATAAAGTGAATGAGAAGTAACTAAAATCATATACAAATGTGGTGACTTTTATCCACGGCCAGAGCCCTGACATTATATGTTGTAAGTTCTACATTTTCCGCTGTAATTTGTTGTCTGTCTGTTAGTAAGTAAGATCAGGCAGTAACTGCAGGACGCATTGCAGAAAAACTTGGTGGAAGTCTGTGGTGTGGTGTGGGGCAGATCCGGGTCATGGAGCAGTTCCGTTTCGTGGAGCAAACTTTCTTTTAACATTAGGAGATCGGGTTTTTTTCAACATTGTCCTTGATGTCATAGAGAATAATTCAAATATCTTGATGAAACAATCTCTATCCTGCTGAGATCTGGTGAAATAAGATATATGAAGTTTCACAAAATGGAAAAATACACCAGTAAAACACAAGAACCTATAGAGAGAAGGTCAAACTGGGCAGCACATTCAGCGACTGATTCAACTCCCGTGTCCGAAGGAGAGTTGTCGTTCCTTCCTGCAGCAGTAACACTATACAACCAGCTCCACTCCCAGTAGAACAACACGCACACATTATGAACTCTATTCATTCTGTCTATACAATACAATGGTTCAATGTGCGATCCATCCACAGTACATGTTCTCTCTGTGCATATTTTTCTTGCTTTTACACTTTATATATCAGCAATTTATCCCATTCAGATTTCTTATACTTCCTTACATTTAAGTATTATTATACCTACACTTATGTATTGCATTTTATTTATCATTACTTACTGATTTCTATTTTTTACTCTTTCCACTGTTATATTGCAAATTTCACCATTGCTTGGCTAATAAAGGATTATCTGAACTTATTACCTTATCTTAACACCCATATTTGATTGTTTCTCTTATGATCGAAGAACCAAAGTGAAGTTTCCACAGTTGAGCGGCATCCTGTTTCATCGCTTTTCTGCTTTTTCCTCCATAAAATTGTAACAGCAGCCGAAACAAAGCAGAGGCCACCCAAACAGGCCTTGTGAGGACTCAGTGTCGGGGAGTCATCACAGTAAACACATCTACCAGCACTTGATCAGGGAGTGCATATAAAGGGATTGGCTGGCCCACACCATCTAATACAGATATAATTGACTCTCCTTCTGCATTCTGCACATGGATTTGGAGAAGTGCACAGGCTCATTGTACAACAACAAATTAAGCAGGCGGCAGTGAAAAGGAGCCGCTGAGCATTCACCAGATCTGCCCAACAGACGACTGAACTCGGCTAAATCTGAAAACACGGCTTCTCCCTCCTTTCGGGCCCTTTCATCCCCCCTCCCCCCCGACATCTCCACCTGCAGATCCCTACTTCATACAGCTAAGTCAAAAAGCAAGTACTTTGGGCTCTTGTCTGGTGAACGTTGATCGTCTCTTAAAAAACAGCGGAGATTTCTGTTCACTGCATTCCTCGGATCAGCCATGTCGGCATCCGCTTTAATGATGCCCTAATGATGGAGTCACTCAAAAAGTTGCTTTCAGTTGAAGAGGAATTCTTGGCGTCTTTGTTGTCTGAGTCCAGATCTTTGAAATGCGGGAATGGTGAGGGAGGGGGATTTATTGATGGGCAGAATTGGGACATACCAAGAGTTGTCGGACGTTGTTGTCCTGACTTCGGATCAGGTTCAACAGGTGCTGCTCCACCTCACACACAGTTATTCCACCAAAGACCCCGGTGACTCCACTACTGCAGGGAGCAGTTGTGTAGCCTGCGCGTAACTCTGTGGAATTAGATCTGCATCATTTGGCCCAATCCGAAAGCAAATAAAAGCGATGTGAGCCCGAGCACACACAGCTGGCTCTTGAGACTCCGGATCCTGGGTAAACAAGTGTCCAGCATGCCTCGGCACAGCTCACCCACAGAGGGACATGAGCCACTGAACAATGACTGATACTCCACAAGGGACCCGGCTGAAGCAGGGCTTAGCAAAATTTTATTACATTTGGCCTGTTTCAATAGACTGCCGGCCAAAAGAGGTTCACAGACTTTGTCATCGGTTTGACGATTACTATGACATCTACGCCTCCTTAGACTCTGTAATGCTCCTATTGTCGCAGCACATCCACCGGTTTAACGTGGAAATCTGCTGTTCGCTCCAATAAAGTTTTCATTTGTGCCACAATTACAGATTTATGAGAAGTGACCGGTAACTGTTACAATGTCGGAGTTTCTGAGCTGGTTTCAGGAACTTTAGAGTATGACTTTTATAAGACTTCAAATCAACAATACACATTTTGATTCTTCTTGCTAAGTGTGAATTGTACATTTTTTTGTCTTTTTGTATGTTTTACATGAAGCTATAACCGCTGTATGATGGTGAGTATTATAACTGGCTCATGTTGGGTGAATGATAAACATTATCATTTATTTTTGTCTCAGTTTCATTCTTACAGTGTGATACTCTAGTTAGTACAGATCTCTAGAGTATTTGTTGCATTGCAAATACAACATCACAACAATCCATACATACGTGCATTAGAAACAATATAAATACAACAAAGTAACTTGCAAGTATCAATACATTGCATTTTTGTTAAAGGGTTTGTAATGTCATTTTATGAAGTATGCAGGGTTTCTAAGATATATATATACTGTACATATTCATAAAATTCACGTGTATAGACAGTTGCAATTGATGAATATCCAAATCACACATTAAGTGATGGCTTGTTTTTACTTGTTCTCACCAAATAAATGTTATAATATGAAGTCTGAATAATGTACATATAAACAAAGATTTGTAACAGTTTTCCTCAGTTTTATCGCCTGTGCCCATGATAACCTGTCCTCCTTCCTTTTGTTTTTTCTTTAATTCGATTTGAGTGAAAGTTTAAAAATAAAGTTATATCGTTTTATATGTATAGACATTATGAGCAACATAGATTTGACGGATTAGTTCATTTTATGATGGTTAATTACTTGTTTTCTCCATTAACTTGGACACAGTTGTGCCCCCTTGTGGTCATTCAATAAACATTAAAAAAGTGTTTCCTTGTGCAGGACCACTGGAGGATTAATGAGGCTCTGCTTGCATCTCCTTTAATAAAATAAAATAAAAGAATGAATGATAATAACAAACTAAATGCAGTTTAGAAAGAAAATAATATTGTACCAGAGAAAACCGTAGAAAAACAATGGTATCTAATGAACATATTTCATAATAAAACCACCCTATAACAACTGGGAGGATACTTACATGAAGGTAATATGTACAGTATCAAAAACTTAGAGCTTGACCACATGCACCGATTTACTGGAGTCGTCATGTTAAATTGCTTAACTTTTGGATATTAGACGCTAGGTGGTGCTCTTCTCCTTTAAACACTGCCCGTTCGTTTCAAACCACACACACACGAACCTGATGGACAGGACTCACCTCGATTACGAGGATGTAGTTAAACTATATGGTTATTATACGATTGAACTATACTGTTGTCTTTGTCCAGTCAAATTCGATACTGCAGCATCAATTTACTGCAGCTTAAATACCATACAAAACGTGCCATACTATTCTATTCTTTTCTATTCTATTATATTCTATTCTATACTGGTTAAATATAATAGTTCCAGTTTGTTCAGTCCTGGCATTATATTCGCTCCATGATGCTGTAATCTCCAAGTTCTGGCACGTGCGCGGCGTGGACCGGAGGAGAGTGTGTGCGCATGGCACGCGGACAGATGTGCCACCCCTCCTCCTCCCTCCTCCTCCTCTTTGAGCAGCTCCCGGGCCGCGATGATTGACACGGAGCCGCTCGCACAGCCAATCAGAGAGCATCCTGATTATTTGCATAAAGTGGCCGCGCGCCATTGGCTCCGCGAGTGCTGCTGCAAACCGCCTCGCGTGCCATTACAGATGTCTGCTCCTCGGAGGCGCGAGAGGAGCCTTTAAAAATAGAATCAAAGTGTGTGTGCGTGTGTGTGTTTGTTTTCATATAAGGCCTTGAAGATGTTTGCGTCTCAAATAAATAAACATAAACACTGTTTAGCCACAGCAGGTATATTATCCAACTCTCTCTCTCTCTCTCTCTCTCTCTCTCTCTTTCTCTCTCTCTCTCTTTCTCTCTCTCCCAAACGCCTATATTTAAACATCGATATTGTTATTCATATATGTATTTATATTTTATGTTTTTTCTGGGTATTGGCACTTTTGATGGCCCAGACAAACATTTAACTATTGTCACCAAATGATTCAATAACAATCAGGTTAAGACTGTTTCTCTTATCGGAAGCATGGACTTGGTGTGATCAATGATCTCATTGGATGCAGTCATTATTATATTTCTATAATTCCCCACATATACACGTAGTCAACACGGAGGAGGTGGTTGGCCTCCCCGTGAGAGAGTCTGTGTCTCGTTCACACACACCAGGCTGCGCAGCATTTTTCACAAGCACTGAGCAAAGTTGGAAACAAACATCTACAGCCCCCCCCCCCCCCCCCCCCACCCCCCCCTCCTCCTTCTCCCTTATCACTTCACAGCCCTGCCCCGGCCGCCGCCGCCGCAGCTCTCTCTCTTCCTCTTGCTCTCTCTCTCTCTCTCTCGCTTTGTTGTTTGTCCCTGCAGGGCTGATTGAGCAGCGCGTGACTGACGGCCCGCTGGGGTGTTGACCAATCAGCGCTCTGCCCCGCGTCCAATGGGTGAGTCCCGCGCGCCATTGGCTGAGGCGAGTGTGGGAAAGAATGCAGAGAGGGTTTCACACGAACCGGGAGCACGCGAGCCGTCTATAAGTACCGCGGCGGCGTGTGTCGCAGCCAGAAGCGGAGACTCGCCCCCCTCGCGCGCAACACACGCTCAGCCGCAGCCCAGTCAGGTGACAGCTCAGTGATAACACACGCAAACAGTGAACGGGTGACCCCGACGATCAGACGACTCTCACGTCTTCCGAAGAGGCTCGAAGTGACAATTTTGGAAGCTTTTTTCGACTCTTTCATCTTTCGTGCGCTCGCAAAAAAAAAAAAAAGGATTTATACCCATCGACTCTTTTCCTTCTGCTTTGAGCGACGATGCCAGCTGACACTATGGAGAAGCAGAATGCGTCCCCTATCGCCGGGGCCCCTGCGAACGGATCCCACACACCGGACAAACCGAAAAATGCCAGCGAGCATAGAAAGGTAATGGTTTTCGATATCATGCACATCAGACCATCCTGTTTGTTGAGCCTTCTGAACTGTGGCAGTCTCGGTTCAGAGTTTGTGATTGGATTAACAAGTTGGTTGTGATAGCGTGGGAAACTTTACGTGTCGAAACAAGAGATTCATGTGGAACTGTTTCTTCTTTGCAGTCATCCAAACCAATCATGGAAAAACGCCGGAGAGCGAGAATTAACGAAAGCCTCGGGCAGCTGAAGACACTCATCCTGGACGCACTCAAAAAAGACGTAAGTCAAAAGCCATGTTGATCCATTCCGCAAGTTTCCTCCACGTAACATTCTTTTTTGGGGTTTGAATGCACCTTGAACAAAAACTCAACTTGTCCTGTTTCCTCTCACAGAGCTCCAGACACTCCAAGTTGGAGAAAGCAGACATCTTGGAGATGACAGTGAAACACCTGAGGAACATGCAGCGCGTGCAGATGAGCGGTAAGTTTATCTGATGCATTAAAGATCAAATGAAACCCTCTACGAATCTGCGGATGGAATCTCTTACCCACAAACGTGTCTCTAATATCCGCCATCTCTCTCCCTCTCTTCCCCCCAGCAGCGCTCTCAGCAGACGCCACCGTCCTGAGTAAATACAGAGCCGGATTCAACGAGTGCACGAACGAGGTCACCCGCTTCCTGTCCACCTCCGAGGGGGTGAACACGGAGGTGAGGTCGCGGCTCCTCAACCACCTCTCCAGCTGCATGGGCCAGATGATGTCCATGAACTACCCGCAGCAGGTCCCGTCCCAGCAGGCGCATCTGGCGCAGCCTCTCCACGTGCAGCTCCCATCCACCCTCCCCATCAGCGGCGCCTCCCTGGGCTCCAAGCTCAGTCCCGGCGAGGCCCTCTCCCCCAAGGTGTTTGGTGGCTTCCAGCTGGTGCCCGCATCCGACGGACAGTTCGCTTTTTTGATCCCTAACCCGGCCTTCGCCTCCGCTACAGCCCCGGTTATTCCCCTTTACGCGAACGCAGGAGTGCCTGTGGCGGTTAACGGCAGCCCGTTGCACGGCAGCCCGGTGCCCACCGCAGCATCTCCAATCCACGGCATGACGTCCTTCTCCGGGGGGTCCCAGGCGGTCAGCCCCGGGGGTGTCAGCACCGGCTCCGAGAGCAACGAGCCCGTGTGGCGGCCTTGGTAGCTCAAGGGACAACAGACTCATGCGAAACCATTACTTTTTTTAAGTGACTTCCCACAACTGTTGCGGGGGATCAACCTGTGACTTTTCCGCCGTGGAATGATAACTCTAACCACTTAAAAAAACCCAGTACTTGTCATTGTTTCGTTTTATGGAACAGGGGTTGCCTTATATGGCAGTTTTTCTAATTTATCGTCTGAGTCCAACATTTGGATATCGGTGATAAAAATGTGTACATGCAGAAGAAATATAGGAGATGTTTTGTCATGAAGTACTTTTTATGAAAAGATTTTAGTTTTGTACAGAGTTGTTATGAATTGTTATACCAAAGCTGTGTTTTATATTCTTTGTTGTTTTGTGTTGAAAAGAAAAAAAACTGAAGTTGGGCCTGGCCCGTTGTTTTAATAAATTACTTTTCAAAAATGAACGTCTTGTCCACAGCCTGTTTCTATCGTTCCAACTACTGTTTTTTACTTTATTTGAGGAAATAAAGGGTCATTATAGTCGCTCAGGCCGTGCGTGAAAGTTTCATTTCATGCGTAAAAATGCCATTGATGACAGTCTGTTATTATCATGTTTGAATTGCTATTTTTGTACTTAATTGCAGGGTATAAAGTATCATTCTGTGTTTTTGACACCCTGCGAAAAAGTGACCAATCGTACGGACACATTCTATTGATTCTATTGAAGTCAGAGAATATATCTTTTTTCAAGACAGTGGATACAGCTGAAGGGTGTTTCCGAAAACGAAATCGAATTTGCAATCTATCGATCGTTCTCCTGATATGAACTTCAATATCAATCCACTTTAGGTTCTAAGTGGCCACCTTGTCACCAGTTTGGCGGGAGCTCTTTACATCTGGCTCACCGGAGAATGGCACAGGGGACAATGGGGGTGTATTTTTCTATTGCTATAAAGGTAATTAAAAGTTTGAAAGGAGTCTCATCCTGTATGCAGCGGGAGCTTTAAGAAGTCTTAAAACCTATTCATGAGCCTGGGAAATGCGCTCAGGGGTTAATGTCACTAACAGATTGCCTCAGCGAAAGGAGAATATGGAAGGATCCTCGCTTCCTTTTGTGCGTCAATTGTTCGATTCCACTCCCAGTGGGCCTACACCTCAATGAGGAAGAAAACGAGGGAACTTCGGTTTGCTGGCGGGGAGATGGGGCCGAGGATCACAGACTATAACTGCAGGTTATAGAACATTTGAGCCCTGACTGTGAATTAGTCTCCAAAATCCCCTTCTGCGCCCTCCTCTCTCGCTCACGTACACACTGATATGATCATTTGAAGTGTGCTGTTTTATTTATTTAGGTTATATAATCTCTGTCCTACATGTGGTCAGGTGCCTTTTCCATCACAGCTTCACACACTTTTCTGAGTTTTACCCCCCCACCCCGCTATCACACACACACACACACAAACACACGCACACTCACTCCCACCCTCGTCTCTGTTTATCCCCGGGTGTAAACCTATCTTCCTCCAGTGACTGGGCTTCGGAACTGGGGGCAGTGCCTCAGTGTCGGGCGGCGTGGCGCTGGCCATGTGTCAGCCACTTGCAGTCAGTGGGCCCCTTTGCTCTGGATTAGGTTTCAGCCTGGTGACCGCCGGTCAACACCCCTCAACATTTAATCCTCCGTCGGCTCGTCGTGGGCGCGCACGGCTGGCACATGCAGGCCAAAAGTGGGTAACCAAAGCTGTTTTAAGTGTCTCTGCCCTGGACACGAGGACACACACAGACAACAAATGGACATATTCAGTTTGCAAACTTTAAGTATATGTGAGCGTGCACATCCCCAATTAAATACCACGTTACTGCAAAGGCAGGCACACATGCAGGTAGGCACGTACGCACAAACAGCCTATAGAGATCCGCAAGGAACAATCTTGGAAATGTACTTTTAGTATGACTTGGTCTGAGTCTGACTGGTGGTGGGTGTCTTTGCGCTGATAACCTATCCAACTCTAGATTTGTGTATAGTTGCATTCTCACTTTCATCCAGTACTGAGAGTCGGTGCCCTGCAGATGACACCTTCGGTAAATAGCACCCTGTAAACCTCACTCTGTCAGTGACGCACAGGCAGCTTCACTCAGAGAGAAGACAAAACTGAAAACACCAGTTGGCACCTCGTGTGGGTTTTGTGGTTCCTACTTCTGCCTTCAGTGTCTGAGCTAATAGTTCAGAGATGCCTATGTGGAGCTGAGGTCGTGAGAACCGAGCGAACTGCTCTGCCTGCGGCCTGGCGCGGTGCCACTCAGTAAATCCCCGCTGGCTCGCCAGGTCGTGCAGCCGCTGCTCGGCGGAGGTGAGGAGGCAAACGCACACACGCGTGGCCGCCAAGAAGCAGAGCCACGTCTCGGCGAGAACCTGAAGGATCGACTTGAGTCCAGCAGCGCGCACAATGCTCCAAGAGAAGTTGACTGAGTTCATCCTATTTTTATAAGGCAACATGTGGCTGTTTGCAAACCGGGATAACGCTGCTCCATTAGATCCCGTGGTCTGCGTGTGCACGTGAAGATAACTAAATAACGTATCAGGAAACCAAGCGGCAAAACGTATTAGATAAACTTATATAAGAGAGATACAATCAAAGACAAACGTAATGCGCACCATCAGATATAACGTGGGCATTAATGGCACTGCTGTATAACAGAGCATTAATACTCCTCTCTGTCATTTTGCAGATGTTGGATCCAGATGTGGGCTTGTTAAAGCTTCACCTCTGCCTCAGCAGGTCCAGTACCACAGAGCGGTACAGAGGACATGTGGATTCTCATCAACAGAGTCTATCAAACCAAACAGGCGGGAATCCCTCTCTGCTGATGAAAAGGATTCCTGCACAGGGCTGAACGTCCCTCGGGGACCTGCGCCATCCAGGTCCCCCGGGAGCAGTGCCTGTTGACGGGGGTAGGGGTCATCCGAGGAGCCACAAATTATCATTCTCATTAGCGACTGAATGGAGGAACGCGCGCGCACAGCCTTGCCGCCAAAGCTTTAACCTGAAATCTCCCTCCAAATTCACAAGTGCTTTTGTTGCGTGAGGTTTTTGTTTAGGCAGCACTTACTTCTTTTTGTATGCAAGTTCTCCCACTGCCCGTTACAGTGAGTGGTGCATGTTTGGTGCAGGGCTGCAGCGAGGCATGAACACAGAGAGGAAACTTGTTGAGTTCTCCACCGCAAATATAAGGACATCAGTTTCTTGGAGAGCTGGTTCACCGAAAAATGAAACCTGGCTCATTATCTACTCACCACTGTGCAGATGGAGGGGTGGTTGAAGTGTTGAAGTGAGTGGCCGGCCTGGGGGAAGATGGAGCCCTATAGGTGAAATTTCTCTTGCAAATTGTCATGCATCTCTAAGTTGGACAGTGTACAGATGCACACACAGGCAGACAACAATTTGGGCTACAAAAAAAAAATCATAAAAATATACAATGTAAATTATAAAAAGAGTCTGAAATCTGCTGGCTGACAGCTAGTTATCTATTAATGTCGACAAAAATAAACTTTAATGATGTCCACAATCGTGGTGATTTTTACCTCTATATTGTCCTTTGTTGTCCTCCACTTCTTCGCGGTGGTCCGAGGGGGGGGGGGGGGGGGGCGACGACATGGAGGGTATCAGAGGACATTTAGGCTAAAAACATGGTGTCAATGACGTTGAATATGAATGGCGGGGATCAAGGCTCTTTACCCCTGAGACTCCAGACATTTATATGGACCAAAACACTTTAAACACCCCTCCATTGGCATAGTGTTAGATAATGAGTGAATTAGACAAATTGTGCTTTATGTTGTATTTAGTATGTTGTCTGTTGTATGTTGAATGTAGACACCTTCGTATTTGTGTTTGTGTCTGTAGAACTAGGAACTATAATTTCCCAGTCTGTTAATCCTCACTGGTTTAATGCTGAACCCACTCAATATCTTAAGCAGAAGATCACCTCAAGGCAAACAGCCTTCTTGCAGTTTTGACAGGTGTTGTCTGAATGAACAGGCCTCCCTGAGTCTCCTGTTGTTGGCTGGTTTGAGACCTCCTTTGCTCTGACTTTCACATGGACGACAGGCTATATTTGCTCCTCAAACTGAAGACGCTGCAGCTACGAGGACAGAAGGAAATGTTCTGCATGCTTTGGCCACAGGTTCTGGTAAAGTGAAAGGCGGGGCGGGAGAAGCGAAGGCATCAGGCATGAAGTGTGTATACGCGTGTGTGTGTGTCTGTGTGTGTGTGTACTGGACACTCCTTCTAGCACCTGTTTTCTTGAGAATGAGAGAGGGTGATAGGGAGAGGCAGATACAGACCAGAAGACAGACAGAAAGGCGGAAAGGGGTGGGAACATGATTAAAAAGAAGGTGTTGAAACTCGGGAAAGTACAAAATGTTTTTTTCTCAACCGTGTGATCCAACACTGACACAGTTGAGGGTGTTTGTTGTGACGGGCGTTTGGGCCACTAATAGAAGCAGCATCACTGGAGATTAAGTAGCCAGATTATGAATTTATTTTTTAGTGCCTCCTCAATTTTGAGTTCTTGACACCTCATTAACAGCTGTTCCTCCGATCCTATTTATTGGATCCCTCCAAACGTCCCTCCTGTGTCAGTATTTTTAGCACCGGACCACTTATCTCTGGGACTGGGTGTGAAGTGTAGGGTGTGTGCAGTCAGAGGTGAGGCAGGGTGGGCAGCCGCAATGGGATGCGCCAAGCCCGATTGAATATCACAGGGTCGGGGTGCCGCGTGGGCTCCGATGATCCTCACCGCTTGTCTACAGGATGTATTTCTGAGGCCAGGTTTGTCTTTTCAGCAGCTTCTCCGGTTTCAAGGCCTGAGGCCTGCGCCTTATAGCCTTTGCAACTCTTGCAGATTCCATGAGAGAAAGTACAGGGACCTATTGACAGGCTAGGAGGTCGTCCTGCAAACTCCGAGGTGGCCTTGAAGGAGCCTTTCCCTTAAATAAGGACACATTTTATTTATGTATTATCTATTGAGACGGGTCATCCCTGTCTTTCCCCTGCAGCGTAGGCAGCTGTTGCTCTATTTTAGCTCTGGTTCAGAGTTCAACAGCAAGTCTCAGAGGTAAATACATAACTAATAGCGTTTAGTGGAGAGGTGAATGTGAATGATGTGACCCCTGAGAAAAGAGGGCATTGAAATGACTCATAAATAGATATTTGAAATTAGCAAACTCTCACAATGTAGATAATGTAGTGTTGTAATTGTTGTGCCTAACAGGATTCCCAAATGACAATATATCAAAAAGTTACCTCAATATCTCTGCCTAATGTATGAAATCTGTGCGTGTGTGTGTGAGTGTGAGTGTCTGCACATGTGACTGATCCTGTGCCCTGACCAATTTGACACCTGAGAACGTCACACTGATCTGACTCATACCCGTTTTCAAGATGCCATCATCTGAGTACGTTTTTGTGTGTGTGTTTTTTCCTCTTCCTCTTCTTGCACTCTTTCTTTGTGTGTGCTTGTGTGTGTGTGTGTGGGGTGTGTGTGTATGTGTGTTGTGGCTGGTAGCAGTGTATTTAAGTTGCTGTGTGGTTGGGTCACAGTGTGAGAAAGATCCTTTGACCTAATTCACGTAAAGATGCAGCAAGATTAACAGACATATTTCCGCCCGCCACCAGTGCTGCTACAGCTGATACTGACAGTCTCATTAAGGGAAGAGACATATTGAGATGCAACAATATAAGAATAAGAAGTAAACAGGGGGCAAACAAAAACAATGGAACCTTTAACCAAGTTATATACCTACAAAATAGGCGAGTTTTTAACAATTTCTTTAAACTGTTGAAGGACTCTGCCACGACAGAAAGACCCGGTCATCTTCAGTTTGAATCTGGATTTTGGGATGGCCAGAAGGCCTTGGTCAGTAGACCGTAAAAATCTCACGTGTGCAGGGGACACAATAATTAAAAAATAAAATGAGGGGCCAGACCGTGTACTGTTTTATATGTTATTAAGGATTTTAAAATCAATTCTATGTTGTATTGGTAGGCAATGAAGATTGGCCAATACCTGTGTGATGAGTGACCTGCGTCCTGTGTCTGTTAAAAGTCTGGCGGCTGCGTTTTGGACCAGTTGGAGCAGAGATACCGAATAACAATTCAAATTTGTGAATACAGAGAAACAATAATCAAGTAGAAACTAAAAAATTTAGTTATTTTCTCCAGCTCTTGGAAGGAAAAGACACTTTTTAGTATAGCAGTGTTTCTTAATTGGAAGAAACAGGACACCATCAAATTCACATGTAAAAAAATAAAACTCCTAGGTTTTTAGAGGCAGGCTTAACATTTGGAGCTAAAGGGCAAAGAAACAATTTAATTGTGAGTAATTAATTCAATTAACCGAGGCTCTGTTCCCTGTAATTGCAGTAAACTGTTACAGGGTTTGTAATTATTGTCATTAAGAATGCAACCATTCGTACTATTGTCATTTAGAATGAAGCCATACTTAATGACAATAGTTACATCTGCCTCTGTTTGTCACTTTTGTCATTTGTTGCAAATATGAGCAAACGATAGACGTCAGCTCAGAGGTGCAGATACATTTTTTTTTTCTCAGAGCCGTCCCTGTTGTCCGCTGTGATGGTACTTGGATACAGCAAAGCTTCTCTTGGGTATAAACAATCTATTTTCTGTCTTCCTGAGAAAATTGTTATCAGTTTAAACTCGTGTTCGTGTGTGTGTGTGTGTACACCTCTAGCTCGGCACAATGACTTGAGGCAGTCAGAAAAAAATACTAAATATAATTGACTCCATGTTTTTTTTTTTTTATGTTTTAAGATAAATATTTTTACTACGCGAATTCCAAACAGTTACGTTCCCACCTACTGTATATCCTAATATCTGTGTCTCCTAATATTTGCATATCTACCGTTATGCAAATATAAGGAGCTGGATTCATTTTGATAAACACATGGTGCTTTCAGTTAAGTGATATTAAACCAATACACCAGAAGAGGTAGCAACAAGACGATGTAAACAGTCAAACATCACATGATGAGAACTGATGGAGAAAACATGAAAGCATTTATTATTTTTTAACGAGTCAAATAATTTGAACAAGGTTTCCTCATCGCTCCCTCTGCTCCGATTCCCTGTGAAGTTTTTTACGACCAGAGTGTTTATTGTATGTATGGTTTCCTCCTCTATGATATCATATTGTAATTCCTGCTGTGTGATCTATGTCTCTACCTGCTGTTACTGAGCAAAGTTTGGCTAAATGTTTACCTACCCCTGTCTACAAGCTTAAATTCCAGGAAATGTCAAATTGATTTTAAACGGGACTTGTTGACTCTGCAACCGAACCCACAGTTTCATTTTCAACATGACTCTCATTTCCTTTCACTCTCTGTCTCTTACGGTTACAAGGAGATGCAAAGTGAAGTGAATCCTCAACATTTTCCCATCACATTAGAGGAAGCTGAAGGAAACTCTTAGTGCCAGTGTTATTTTTAGAACATGAAACACATCCGAGCACATTTGACAGAAGGATATTCCACTCAGCGAGGTGTTGAAACGCTTTCTTTCCTGACCAGTTATCCCACTGTGCAGAGACCAGTGCTCCTCTCAGGACCTTGGCCAAACTAGGTGGTGACAGCCGCACTGTTGCAAGAGAATTATCACTTAAGCACTGTAGAGAGGAGGGGCCATTGTCCCCTAACAGGATGTCCTGGTGTCTGGTCCCTTCTCATATCGGCTATCCTTTGTGCGTGTCTGTGTGTGTGTGTGTGTGTTAGTGTGTGTGTGTGCATATTGGAGCAAATCCTTTAAGCAGACGGGACCAGGATTTGAAAAGCAGCCATCACCTTTTTTAAATGTTGATCTCTTACTTATGTCACCATGTCACGATATTAACTGTTTTGTAAGGGACATGCATTTGTGGAGGTGCTGTTTGTGAGAATGCAAATGTTCAAGTCAGTTTCTCTGGACATCTTCCGGAACTTTTCCCAAAAGCCTCCTTTAGTGAAATGTCTAGAAAATGTCTATGCAAGATCGTGTGAGAATAAAGCAGGAACATTTCAGGAAAGTTCACAGTGAGCAAGTTGGCAAATAGATGTTTCGAATGCTGCTTTCAGACATGCACGGAGCTCTGGAGATCCTCAGGAATTGTATGTTTGAACACAAAATGTCTGTGAGAGAGGAGTGCAAAGGAGCATTAGAACACAGCAGGAGATCATGCAGGATTTATCTTGAGGAGTGTGTGTGTGTGTGTGTGTGTGGGTGGGGGGTGATGAAGCATCAACATGTGACAGACGCAAAAATGAAAAAAATAGAAAACAAATAAGAGCCATTCATGTAGAAGACGCAGACGAGGAAGTCCGATTTTTTGTTTTTCATTGGCCGACGCCAGTATACATGTGCTATTCAAACAACAACAACAAAGGCGCAGTGGAACTAATACGTCATACATCCTGTTCTGCCTCCGGCATTCTCTAGCAGGCGCTACGTCTACCCTGAATGTTCCGCACATTGTCCAGATTGTCTGAAAACCATCATTGATTTTGATGGGATTTGCTGAGCAGACAGCTGACAATGCAGTGTGGACGCTGAGTGTATGTGTCAGTGTATCTTTCCGCTGCGTGTGATATAGGCAGTCGGACTTATGAGGTGAGCCCTTGTCTCTTTTTTTCTTTTTCTTTTTCTTTCCTCTCCCCTCTCCCTCTCTTTTCATGCCCTGGGAAGGTAAACACTCATCCTCTTTGCTCTTGTTTTCTTATGGTAACTGTCGACAGTGTGTGCTCCACTCGTGGTTTTATTGCCTGGATTGTCATGCAAGAGGCTGCGGAGACAAGTGTCAATAAGTGGATGGTCCCACTCCAAACAAATGCGCTTGGAGAGAATGGGCAAAGAGAAGCTGAGAATGCAGCTGGGTACACACACACACACACACACACACGCATGCACACGCACGCACTTGCATGCACACACACGTGCACACACAAAACAAATGGTTTCTTAATACCTTACTCCCTGCAGGCATTAGTCAAACGTCATTTAAAATACGATATGGTAACTGCACAGCTCAAGAAGCCATCATTTCCTTATTGTTAAAGTCCTTTGGGGACAGAAAGCTACAAATAAATAAAATTATAACATAATATACGTAAAAGCTTTTTACATGAGATGGAATTTACTGAGCAATAACATCTCAATGATAGAATTAATCTTTTCAGTGTAGGCCTAAAACTACATTAAAGGGAGGGTTGGCACGTTGTTTCTATTTTGTCTTATACATTTATACAGTGCTATTATTTACTTCTGTATACACTTCTACTATCACACAGACTGTCATCGCAGCTATTAAGGGAAATTGGGGCTTCTGTGCCTTGCCCAAGGACACAGCAGGCAGCCGAATGGAGGAGCCGGGGATCGAACCATTGACCTTCAGGTTTGTTGTGCCACAGCGGCCGAAGCTGCTATGATGCCCCACAGCCTTTCATGAAGAACATATTTATCAAAAATTTGACTCAACAAACTCAAGCAGAATACTCTCAAAAGCCAGAACTTCAAAAAACAAACATTTTCAAATGTTTTAAACCTTCAACTATTTGCATACCTTGTAATCATTAGTATTGATCTGTAAATGATTTGAAATTAGCAGTAGACCGATGGAGTTCAGCTGAGTGCATGATGCTTCTTCTCCACGTCCAAATCAAAGGACAGTACTGTGAGGAACGATGTGCTTGTTAAAATATTTCCACGGTCACATCACAACCTTTTGAAACGCATGCTTTCAACCCTCCCTCTACTCCCATCAGTCATTCCACCATCCCACTCTTATCTCCGCTGATATAACAAACAGCTTTTTAGTGGCACTTAACAATGAACTGACGGAAGGTAAACAGTGGCGCTGCAGCCGCCGCGTGGCTCTGCTTATGTCTCTATCCCTGTGATGGTGGCGGCGGTGATCGCTCTGGGATGGATCACCCGTCCGGCGCGGCCACTCATCTCCTGCCGCGCTCCATGCTCTTGAGAGCTGAAGGGACATGGGCCCCATGATGAATACATGGCCCCATGATAAGATTAGCCAGGGCAAACACATGCATGAGGCACTGTCTCGCATGTTTTTCTCAGTCTTGGCCCATTCATGAAGGGACTCCCTCCCTCTGTGAATGTCTGGCCATGAGATTCTCACTGACACTCTCCCTCCCCGTCTCCCTGTCTCCTCCTTTATTTGGGATGTGGAAGAACAAGGCTCTGTATGTTCCCCTAGTTCCTACACAACCGATCTGTCAGTGTAAGTTAAAGGGTTGGTTCATCCAAAAGACCAAAATATAAGAAAACATTTATTCCTTTTTAACCCGTGGTGGTATCTTGGCATGACAACTTGACACACTTCGGGGTGGATGTCAGTTTATCGTGCTTACAGTGTTGAAAACTGACATTGATTAGCATAATGTCCCCGGTTAGTTATAGGTTAAAGTTTTCATATTAACTGTTTTATGTTATAGAGGTGGATGGATGCATATATACGTAAAGTGTTAATGTGTTATTTTCCAATGTGTCAGATAACACATTCAAATGATCTGTCCCATTTATATACACTATTGTTTGATAGTCAGTTCAATGTCAGTTGGGAGTGGCCCAGCAACCCTTGAAGGATAGGAAGTATAGATGATGGATGAATGTTGGGTTTGGTAACATATCGATTTTTTTTCTGGCTCTGGTATTACTCGGTATTGTATTTCACTTAACCCGTATTGTATTGCCAAGCCATATTTTATACTGAAGAACAAACCTGAAATCTGTACACACCATGTTGGTCTGATCATTCTTGCACGGATTCTGTAGAATTTTTTTTTAATATATCAAAGTTGAGTTTTTAAGTAAATATGAGCAAAACTCATCCGCTCCCCCGATTGTGGAAGGTTTTCAGAAAAAATTCAGGGAAATAACTGTGTATAATTCTCTTTTTTTAAATCTATATTAATACCTCTGGGTGAGCAGCTGTCTCTCTGAAGGGCTCCAACCACTGTATGGTCTGGGAGTATTCTGAAGCTGATGTGAGTGTACGAATTTACATCTGTGTGTGTGAGATGCCCCGGTCACCCCCTGCAGTGCTGCCCTGCGCTGACTGACAGCGCCCAGTCCGGCTGTACAATGGCTGATCTTTGCTCTGTGTCTGACTGTATAAACATGGAGTGGGATGGCTCCCTCATGCAGAACTCCAGTATTGATCACTTTGGCGAGATCCCACAGCCGCGCTCATTGTCCTCTGCCCCTTTCTCTCCTGCCAATCAATAGCTCTTTGTGCCGATGCTTACCCATTGACAAATCACTCTGCCGCACCGCCTTTGTTCAGCTGTCAATCAAGCCGAAGGTATCGCCTTATTTGATCCTCATTCAGTCATGAGTGTCACATTCCAAGTGGGAAGAGTACAATCAGGGCTAAATAGCAGGAACTGTCTAATACTGATGATTGCAACTAAATATAGCGAATCCAATAAGTCTTAAGAAAAATTGGACTCTTGGGAAAGAATAAAAGAAGGTGGAGTAGAAGTAGAATAACATGTTTGTTAACCTGCAGAAGGAATAACAATTTAAGGTTGATACTTACAAGCACAAGCCATAAGTTGAATAACTATTAATATTTACACAGTGTCTTAAATGACTCAAACATAACTTAATTTAGTCGAATTCTGAATATATAATTCATGTAAAAAATGTCTTCCTACAAAAACCAAAATTCCAAGAGCTAACTGCGAATTAACAGCTTGTTTTATTAACTTCATCCTTTAGCTTCAACAATGTCGGTGCCCATCAAGCTGTCAGCAGATACAAGTCTTGCGAGTCATTAAACACCATTGTCTAATTGAGGAATCTCCGTTCTGTTGAGAATATCTGAGCCCTGATCCCTGCGGCTCCCACACACTGACCATGATGATGACGTCAGCGAGAGAGAGAGAGAGAGAGGGAGAGAAAGAGAGAGAGATGGAAAGAGACAGAGATCTGAACCATAGCCATAACCATAGAAAAATAGTTTTCCTCTTTTATCCTTTTTATTGAAAGATTTAGTAAGATGCATTTATTGAATAATAAACCTTTAATATTCTATTGGATATGTGAAATGTTGTTTTCATTTCACAACTCCTAAAAACAAACGCAACTGTTGTTGTTGATTGTAAAGTCAGTATTATGAGTATGTCGTAAACACTGGAGCAAATGCCAACCAAGGTCTTGGTTTAGTCTAGTCTTCATTTTGACCTTTGCAAAGGAAAAGTAATTGCTTCCTGGATTGTTTTCTGGTGCTGTTTATTTTCCATGAGGGTATAAAGTCCTATGTTAATGAACCAACCCTGTCTCTTCCTCAAAAATGTAGCAAGTACATTATGTAAGAACTGTATGAAATTTTCTATAAACGTAATTTGTGTTTTTGATGACATCGTCGCAACCATGTTTGTGCGTTTCTGACTAACTGGAGAAGCTGAGTCATGAATGAACCTCCAGCTGAATATCTAGTCTTTGGCTTTAATGTACTGGTCTCTATATGTAACAGTACGCTTTAGAGGTGTGACCTTTTACCACTTGGGTTCTGCCAGTGCCTCTCCGATGCTTTTACCATCCTTTGCCAGCCTGTAGTCACATCTGTGCCGTTGCAGTGTGCAGGTTGATTTCCCCATATGTGCTCATCCAACGCTGCAACCCATTCTTTCGAATATGGCCAGCTGCCATGAGTCAGCGGCAGCGGTCAGAGGTTTCCACTTCTAGACACAACACCCTGTCCGGGGAAAAACAACTCTCTGATGCCTCAGTCTTCCTTTATTGTCTGGGATGATTCCGAGTCGGGAGAGGCTTATTGTTTGGATGTCTTTGTAGTGCACATCCATTGCTGCGGAATGTGGGGATTTCCGCCCTTGCGGGTATTTTTAGATCTGTGTGTGAATTCAAGGGAGCTCTGCATAATGCTGTGCAGTGTGGGGTCCACGGGTGAGGTCCGTGCGCCTGTGCACATGTGTGGGAATCTGTGAGTCTGCTCATGTGATCACAGAGAGGATGTTTGTCTGTGAGTGTGTTGGGAGCTGTGTGGTATATTTCATGGACAATCATAGCCTTGTTAAAAAAAAAAAAAGAAAAAAAGGATGAAGACAATCAAAAGAAAAGTCCTGTGGGAGCAAGATGGGAAACAGTTTGAGGTTAGGCTCTGTTGATTGAGACCAATGCTCAGTGTGTATTCTATTGGAAATTTCATGGTGTATATACCCACTGTTTTCGATTTGACAACTCCTGATTGGACAGCAGAGTGTCAGTTGAAAACAGGTCTGCGGTGGACACTGCCTGTCCACTAAAGTGTTTCAAAGGGGGCTTCACCAGGTCACCTGGGGGTCCCTGACCTCCCAGGATAATGTTCTCCTACAGGTCCCTCTCTTTGACAGTGGTCAATGGAGGCGTCCATCCAGGGGACAGCCGGGCGGATGGCTGAGGTGAAATCAGGGAATAGACAGGTCATATCCAGATGGACCTGTCACCTCCGAATCAAGCCCAGTGAGGTCTCCTTCCGGGTTCCACTCACACCCCGTCACCTCAGCTGACATCAAGTGACACTGTGGCCTGACCTATCTTCTGTAGAGTGTGTGGGTGTGTGTGTGTGTGTGTGTGTGTGTTGTTTATATGTGTTTGTGTTTGTGGTGTCTTTGTGTGTGTGTCTGTATGTGTGTGTGTGTGTGTGTATGTATACGTGTGTGTGTGTGTGTGTGCGTGCGTGTGTGTGTGTGTGTTTGTGTGCGTGTGTGTGCGGGTGTGTGTGTCTGTGTGCGGGTGGTTTGACATTTGAGACGTCCTCGATTTACTATTTGTTGTGAGGGGAACGCATTTTCAGATTTCCTGTTAATTCACCGTGAGTCACCAACATAACAAGACTGAGGTTATTCCCTTCTAAAGTAGTTACTAAGACATGGTGTCACATCCCAAATTAAATATATTTCTAAAGCCATTTTCAGACATGTTCGGCGGGAAAAATCCAGAGAATTAGCTACAGAGTTTACCCGTCGTTTGTCTTTCACACATGCACGACACAGCCGGAGTTTCTGAACAGCCGCGTTCGCAACAGCAACAAATCCGCGGCCCATCTCACCTCTGCACCAATCCTGACATTTAGTGGATGTGAAAGTCAGACCTTGGTCAAACTTCACTAATGTTAACATCTGGATGATGAAGGGGAAAGGGTCAGCTGTCCAACTGCTGTTACACTGGAGTTTACTGGACCTTAACCTCCAGGTATGAACAGGGCAAAAGCTCAGTATTCTAACATGCTAACAATGATATAATGAATAATGTTTACTATGTCTGTTGACATCATCTAAGTTTAGGTTGGTAACATTCTAACATTTGCAAATTATGATTGTTTTTAGTAAATTGGACAAAATTACTAATAAATCTATAATAATTTTTATGTTGATTTGCAGACCATTTAAAAATTAATTAATCATTAGAGCGAGGGTTTGTTGACAATATAATCAACATATCATTTAACGACTAGTGCTTCATGAACGAAGTTGATCAAATCAGTGCTTGACCTAAACATTTCATACCTTTACATGGGAGGAATCACTTTTAATGTTTCTTTTAACTGGTCTGGCTAAAAGTGGTGATTCTGCACTGATGAATTGTTTTCCCCATTTCAACTGCAACTGCCCTCCCTGCCCACAAAACGTCATGACATCGTCACATACCTGGTGAGTAATGAAACCGGCCAATCCTTACATGTCTTGTTCACACGCTGCTAATATTTCCTTATGGAAACACAGACACACCTGATCCCTTACAAACAAGTGGCAGGTCTCTGGCTTTTCTTTTTTTTTTTTAAGTCAGTTTTAGTTATAAAATGAGAAATTTAAAAAAATAACAATACACAGGGAATAAAACAGACAATCACCAAATACACAGTGCCAGGGGTCTGGATTGGTCTAGCAAAATTAACACAAAATGCAAAGCAAAAAAATAATAAAAGCATATATAACTAGTTTTAAGATGTTTACACACTTTAAAGAATAAGAAAATATAAAAAAAACTCTCTCCCTTTATGAGAATTAGAAACATGTTACAATTATTTATTCACAGATTATTTAATTTTTTTAATTATTCCAATATTAAACATTCAATACATTTTCTTTCCAATTGAATAATCTAAATGTATCTTCTAGGAAGTCTTATATTTAATATTTCAGCTGAGTAGACTAACTACCGACATATGCTACTTGCCATTATGTCTTTTAAGTTAATGCTTTCTGCCTCCCTCTCTTCCCTTTCACCTTAAACAAAAAGAGGGCTCTTTAATGCCCGTATTAATGTAGAAGCAGGTGGTAAAGGAGCCTTTGTTAATCACTTAATGATGCATTCCCCCCACTTTACATGCTCGCTTTTTCACCAGCCGTTTACTTCTTGTGCACGGGCTGTGGAAACTTTATAAAAAGTGTATCTTACCATGAAATGAGTAAGCACGGATAAATGGCTAACGTGGGGTTTTGTCCGTCAATGCAGTCGGTCTATTGGGGGTCCACCGACTGGGCAGGTTTGGACCATATGTCATCATTCCGACCCTTTGTGTGGGCGTGTCTCTGTGGCAACCGCATCAGCTGTGGCCATTGTGTGTCGGGATTCAATGGCCCATATATTCATTGCAGGGCTAGTGTGGGCACCGCAACAGAAACAAATTGATACATACAAGCCCCAGCCCCATTTGGCTCGCATGACACATCTCAAGCGGACAAAAAAAGGACATTTCAGTCTGTTGGAAATCTTGAGAAAAGCTTGGTAGCCATAGCGACTGTGCAGTAAAAGCGGCCATGGGCCATTAAACTCCAATCAGATGTAGATTTGGGCAGCCCCCAGGCCCACGGAGGGAAAGCCCCCTGCACACAGCAGACACAAATTAAACAGTTTGTTTGCCAATTCACATGTCATCTTAATGGGTTTTTATTCGTTTGGCCTTTGTTTAAATGGAGAGAATTACAAATCGTTATTGATTTATAATATTGAGCCACTTCAGCTGCCCACAGTCTATTCAGGACTCCCTCTAACACAGATGTTTAAAGGTGATCGAGGACACTATACAAACATATGAGGTGTTAAGGAGGATGCAACAAGAAATTATTTTATTTCGGAAGATTGTAGGAATAAAGTTTTCATACGGTAATAATAAAACCGTAAAACTGAACTGTTGTGTGACAGTGGTCATTAGTTGCATTTTTGATTTGTCTGTGCTTCTTAATAACGCAGCTTTTCTAATCAATCAAAAACCAGTTGTATTTTATACCAATTGCAGCCGGTAATTAGACAGGTGTCAGTAAGAGGTAAGGTAAAGGTTTCCTTTACACCATTCACTTTCTCTAGTATACCTGCAGCTGTAAACATGACATCAGTGAGAGCTTCATGTGAGAACCTATTATTTTATAAAAATTCTCTTTAACACAGGAAACGAGGTTTATGGAAAACAAGAAGCCACAAGGTGACACTGTGTCCAGCACAGGAAACAATGTGCCCTGGCGATTGGGCAGAGAAAATATTTTGCTTGACTCGATGGCTGGAGATTTGGTCGGAGCGTGTCACCGAACGGGTTTGGTTTGCGGTCCGATGTTATTGTAATAATCAGGATGATTATTTTACACAATGCCTGGCCTCTGTCAAAGTAAAGGCCAACGCAGGGGGAGAGTGGCTGAAGAACAAGTCTCCAGAACAAACACGGCTACTGATTACTGCCCAGCTTGTTGATACACAGCGTCAGAGCGCCTCATCGACTTTTAATGATCGAATTAGCGATGGTGGATTCCTGTGTCCTGTGACACTTGTAGCTGTAAGACACGAACAGTGATAAGAATTTATGCAAATAGACAACAGGCTTTTCTTTGCAATTAATTATAGAGAAAAAGCGGTGATGGGATGTAATGAAGTACCTTTACTTTGTTATTGTACTTCAGTAGTATCTGTACTTTACTCAAGTAGATTTATTTTGAGGTACTTATCACTTTTAATCCACAATGTATATCAGCGAATTCCTATACTTTCTACTCCACCAAATTTTCACAATGCAGTATGTTCACATTTAACATTTTAAGTAATCATATAACAATGACGAGAGGGGAATTGGTCCACTCATCCAATTAAAGTGAGCAGGTGATATTAGACCCCGCCTCCTATAGCAGCTGCATCATGGGTGAAGAAGAAACAAAAACCATGGATTCAGAGGAGACTGCGATTCAGCAATAATGAAGTGGTAGACTGTTGCATTAAGGAACAGTACTTTTACTTTTATTACTTTAATTATATTTTAAAGAAAGAATGCTACTTACTTTAAGTTAATCTGCTTCTTTTACTTTTACTTTTTTGAAATAACTGTTCGAATGGTGTCAGTGTTGCAGAAAAACGACTGACATGATGTTTCTTACGTTCTGGTTTTGCTGGGATTATCTTGAACAAATGTTTGTGACTCTATTCCACAAACCTGACACTTTTAATGCAACAACTGTGTTATCTGCAACAGATAAACTCCTCAGTCCCAGTCACACCACATCTTGTCTTGTAACTCCTCGTGGGTCCGTGTCAGAACAAATGAACAAGAAGAGAGAGAAAAAGGAACTGCTGATGTTAATGTGAGATGAGTATGTGCTCCTGTTGTTCTGTCCGTCCTCAGGGGGCTGCAGCCGCTCTCTTGTCTTTCCTCCGGCCTCATACAGTAAAACTGCTCTGTTATGACAACACTGGAGAGGCAGGGGCGCAGCGTGGGCTTCCACTGGCTCTGGACCAAGCTGACCTGGGACCTGACATTACCAGTATAGCTGCAGCCTCCCCATCGCCAGCCCTTTGTTGCGCGCTGCGGACAACAATGCCCCGTCTATGTGCTGCGGTGTCTTGCATGCAGAGCCGGGGGAATGCTAATTTGACAGAGGGATGATTAACTACAGCAGCCACAGTAGCAAGCTGCCTCGTTTTCGTGGGTTATTGTTTCCAGTGTCCCACCTCCCAGCGAGATTTGACTGCTCTATTAACCAGTTATGTTTTGTCTCTGGGGAATATTTACATGGTGCAGCAACTCAGCAGTTTGTCTTACGACCGTGTTGTGCCACTCAGGACCACCTCGTGTGAAGATGTCTTTTTTTTTGTTCTTTTTATCTAAACTCTTAAATAACAGTTAAATTACATGAACATCTTGTTAGAAACGACACAATATAGTGTATTTTGCACTTTGCTGGTATGAGAGATGGCATTAGGCCATGAAAGAGGCAGAAAGAAAGAGGGAGAAGGAGGCAGGAGGTTGTACTGTCTGGCTGTCTGGTGTCCGCACAGAGCTCCGTCTTGTCCACTGGTGGCTGTGGAGGATTCATTAAGCTCCACATTCACTCCCCCTGCACGTGAGTGACAGGTCCCCACAGCCAGTGTCATCCCTCTTCCCAGTGCCACAGATCACCCCACTCCCCTCTCGCCCATCTGGCAGCCTGACTCTAACAAGGGGCGTCCTCCACTTAGAAGAGGGGTTTAGAAAGAAGGAGAAAAAAGTTAAAGACTGGAAGATCCCATCAGATTCTCCGTGGTCTGTGGGCTCCAATTATTCAGAGCTTATCTTTTCAGCTTGGCTGATCTCCAAATGAATAAAGTGCGGAGCATATTACTGCTGGCCGGCTGCACCTCTAAAGAGGCTGAAGGAGGATCAGGTCTGTGGGTTATGGTGTCAATCTGCTCTGACCCCCAGGGTTAGGGAGGTGACGTTATGTAGTGACAGCGCGCAGGCATCCCCTTGTAGCGCCTCCATTTACGCCCCGTTTGGGTAAATGGGAAAGGGCAATCACATTAGAGGAGGTTTCTTTGCATTTTAAACCATAAAAGGAAAAAGAGAGAAAAAAAATCTCTAATCTTAAAGTGACTCTTGACTTTAGAGTCGGCCCCGAGACAGAGGCTAGAAAAGGTGGAAGTCAGAGGGTTAATCCAGCACAGTGAGTTCTGCTATATGTGTCAAGAACTGCACCAAATGGTTTTAGAAGAAGCCTGTGGGCACCACAACAGATGGCCCATACTTTGAATACAAGGTTATAGTTGGACAATAATGGAAACAAAACTTCACTTTGAGAAAAGGAGTCACAAAGTGAGGAAGCACATTTCATTCCAACTCAATTTAACTAATTTGTTTTATGCTGCCAGTCTTTATAAACATTTTTACACATAAATGAGAACACAATCTGAAGTTGAGTAACATCTGCCAAACATCTCAGCTTGCTCATTGATTTTCCCTGAGAACAAATGAGATCTTTTAAATTCTACGTCCTTGACAAAAGACAAAACCTTCTTCACAACACATTTAATCATTCAATCAGTGGAGCAATAAAGGATTTATATTCCCCCTAATCTATGAACAGTGGAGTCCTAGAGTCTGAGGCCGATCTCAGACATTTAGATCTCACAGTCCCTGCTGAGTGTCAACTAAATTTCCCATTTATTAAACAATGTATTGTATGTACATGTGTAAGTTGTATTTCCAGGAATGTACATAAATGTGTTTCACAGCTCTTGTTTCACCTTGCGGTTGAGTGAAGTGACACCCGTGGGCGAGTCCCGCTCTGCACTTGGCACTGAGCGAGGGATGTACTGGGACAGTCTCTTCCATCCCTGAGAATCTCCAAGGCTCAGATCTGCGGCAAGAGTTGCCGATGCCTTTCTTTTCTTCTGCCTTGTGGAGATGGCAGGGAAATTCTCATGCCACCATACAATGCCTAAACAAGCGGGTATGTCTAATTCAATTAAGTCCACAAGGCTGTGCCAAGTGGGCCCTGGTCCTGTGTGACAGGGATAATGAGCAGAGAGCGGGGAGGGGGGCCAAGGGTGGTGGTGCGTTGTCGGGGGCTGAAGAGACAGATTCAAATGTTTCAACTTTACAGTTTTTATATCTGGGCTTCAATTTTTCCTGGATGACCCAGCTCATTTAGTGTCGGATGGAATATTTCACATTCCATCATTACTGTCCAAATGAGCCTGGTGAAGGATACTGAGACATTGGGATTTATGAGTAGCATGACCTCTGAATTCCTAAAATTCAGCGTTCAGAAAGTTTCCAGATCTGGATTCTTTCCTCAGTGCGTCAAACCAAAGGTGTTTAGGAGAAGCAAACTAAAAGACCTGAGTGACAAACAACGCAGACAGCGGAAAAAAGCAGCAGACTGTCTCATGGCTCCTTTATTGATCCTGAGTACAACTAATACTTGTGTGTTTTAAGATAACATTGAATTAATCCATTTTCAACGTCCTCTGTGTTTCACCACAACACATACATCTAGACATTTTCCATCTTTTCAAAAAATTCCCCAAAACAGTTTACACTTTTGGGAGCAAAGAAAGATATGAGGACAATATTTTAAAAATTTTGACATGGACAACCACTGTTTACTTCCTGTTTCCTATAAATAGCAGTTTATCATGACCATGATTGTTTCCTAATTTTAACCAAGTGGTAATTTAAACCAACACCATGTTGTGTGAGCTATTGTGTGAGGTGGGGTGATTTTACAGATTTCTTATCTTTCTTCTGAATGCCTACCTGGATATATATTCCTGGATTGTATTCATGTATGTTCTGAATGCACTTGTTTCATTATTTTACACCAATTGTTGTCTTTTTTATGGTGTATAGGTTTTGTAATGACCTTTTAATGTTTTATTTTGTCCTTGGAAAGCACTTTATGCATATTTGTATAAAAAATATGAATATTGTCATTAATTTGACCCTAACCAAGTTGTGTTTGTGTCTTTAACCACAGAGGTTTAATAGTGGCTCGTCATATTGTAGCTGTGCTGAGAAGACACTTCCATTTTGTTCTAGAAGATGATGTGAAAAGAAAATATTAACTTTTCGTTATCATTTGCTCTGTATTGATGTACAACAAAATATCTGTTTGATGAAAGCATTTTATACTGGAAAATAGTAGGTGCTTCTGAAAACATAGGGAAACTCTGACATCCACTTATCCCGTTAAAGTTGCTAAATAGCGAGACAGTCATGGTTAACAAGGAGCTCTACATTGTTTGGGGAAACTTGCTTTTCTGCATTTTCAATGCTTATGACTTCAGCTGGGAAGTATCTCAGACCTGAGAAGCCTTTAGTTTCACTGAAGTTTCCAAAGGACTCCTGCTGCTTTTCTGGGACCCTTGTCCCCGACTGGCACAAAAAAGCCCCTTAAACGTTTGACTTTCTCACAGAAACAGCTTGCTAAATGGCATTTCTGTAATGGACTCCTGCTAGGGTTCATATGCATTGTATAGCCACATTGCACAAAGTTGAGTCAACACGATTACCATGAGAATGCTCTCAAAGAAAGGCCCAAAAAGGGCTTTTTTGAATAAAAATCTGAAACTATAGAATTCTTTGTTTTCCCTTGGAAAAAAAGATGAAAATCAAAGACATCGATGGTCATTTTCTTTCTATCAGAAAAGTGCTGCCGAATTAATGTCTTATTTACATGCCAAAGGGAAGGGCCTTGGTTTTAAAAGGACGGGAAAGCAGGGGCCTCTATTATGGTGGTGCTGGTCTCGGAGGCAGTGGCCACTCTGGCAGCCTCCCTGCCAGGCAGCGGTTAACAAGGCCTTGGCTGAATTAAAGAATAGCAATGAGTTTTTAATTGGTGACACATTATATTTATCAAGCTGACAGCAGAGTGACTGCACTGCAGCCTTTCTTGTTTTGTCCCTGTGTGCGCATTACTTCCCCTAGGTGCCCCTGCATGATACCCCCTGTCTGCCGGGGTCCCTCACGTGTGAAGAAAGAAGAAAAACATAATAATCGAGCATCAAGTTGAATGATAACACTGAATTATTCATTAGGGTCCCTTAAAGTCTTGGATAAATCAACCCCCCCTCCTCTCTCTTCTTTTTTTTAACAAAAGCTTCTCTTTGTCGCTCGGTCCAATCACGCCAGTTTAAGGCTTAGCATAAAGACAAATGCTTCTCAGCCCTTTTTATCCATCGTGACAGAAGTTCTGCTGCAGGGCCGGAAAAGTTATTAACAAGTGTTTAATATTTAGATGGGAGTGCTTGGCCACCTCTTCTATAGATGTGGTTTATGTGTGGCCCTCCTATACACCGAGCAGCTTGTGACTTAACACTCAATAATGACACTCAATGTGGCTAATGTGACCATATGCCATGAATATATTTGAATTTCAATAAAGTTCCATTGTTCAACTTTTAGTATCACGTTCAATGTACTCAGATTCTCCTTACTGGTCTCTTTTACTCTCTCAACTGGTCATTCATTGAACTGGGAACAATTATCAATTAAACCGGTGCTAATAAAGTAACTGTGACGATAGACTCGTACATTATGTAATTTGTTTGTAACGTATTAGTTTTAATATTAGTTTTATATAAACAGTTCCTATAAGCAGTAGTACATCATAATAAATGACTCATCCATGGATGTAGGGTGGTAAAAATGTTATATAAAGGAGTTCACTTTAGTTTGGTAGGAGCACCTGAATCTTAATGGTTTGGTGAAACTTATATTTTTTTTGTCATTAAATAGTAAAAATTAAAGTTGACGTGAAATTATATTTCTTCAGCAGCTTGAGTACAGCAGATTAAAAATACATAAATATACTTATTCATATAGGTGCAAATTAGTAATAAAAATGGTATGTTATGTATCTACTCTTTCAGTTTCCAAACTTACTGATTTTAGTAAATTTAAGTTTGAATTAATACTTAAACAATTCATTTCATGCAAAGAAAAATCTATCTCAACTTATTTGGAAAGTTAGAAAACACCTGTTGAACCTATAATGATTGGATTCTTCGTCAAAATATGACAAATAAATACAACAGCTCCCCGTTTTAATGTGAAAGTCTGCTTGTTTTGGAGTAGCAGCAGGTCCCAAACAGTTTAAGAATAAATCCTTTGTTGTGTTTAGGGCGTTACTCAAGTGAAGGGGGGTAAAGAGTAGAGCTCCTGTTTGTGCCGCTCAAAATGGCGGTGAAAGAAAGGGGAGCGGGCGAAGGACGCCTAATGAAATATTTAAGATTTAGCCTAAAAAGGAACTCTGAAAAACCCTTTGCAACAAAGGGGTCTGCCGAGGGCCTCCATTGTTCCCGGGACCTGGCGGAAGCAGGGGCCAAGCCGCTACAGATGTGAGGAGGGCCCATATTGAGCCGGGATGTGTAGGCTCTGCTCACAGCTGTGTCGCCGCACTCCCGCCCCAGCCACCAGCCCCCTGCCTTTGTGAGCCTTTGTGGGGGCCACAGAGCGGCGATTTTACAGCGAGCTGATTGCACAGCAACGGCTTTGTGTCTCCAACAAGAAGGCCCTGCCCATCCCTGACCATCGGCCCTCACTCCCTCCGCATCGCAGACACACACATTCATCCCAATCCCATCAGCCCACACGGAGATGCAGCCTCATAGCTTTTTATTATTGAGGGATGACAAGGTGATGAATCCCCTTTTCACTGGGTCGGTAGGAATGGTGCAGGTTGGATGGGCGGGGGGACGACCTCCCGTCCTGGCTCCTCATCCAGGATTGGCTCATTTAGCGCTTAACTGCTCTTGATTAATGGAGGGCCCATTCTATGTAACATATGCCATTTTCAGGGCCCAATAAGGCGACCACGTTTTCTGAGGTTTCTGAGTAATGATGTCACAAGGTCAGAGTGTTAAGGAACAGAATGAGGGGAAGAAAGGAAGAAATCGGGCTTTTCCTTTTGTGAAAGAGCAGTCGATGTGACACATAGTGAGGAGTAAATGTGTTTAAGTTGCTGGTTTTGTGTTTAAGCTGAAGACATGACAATGAGCTTAAATAAACCAGGTTTACTGGGAAAATATTCAATCGTTTTTTATTTTGTTATTTGAGTGTTGATCCGACCTGTTTGTCTGGCAAAACACATTTATAGCTGCAAATGATCCCATTACATTTAAACTTTCCCTATTAAGTCAACTCCCCCTCCCCCCCCCCACCTGTAAGATTTTTAGTCTTGAATTTACAGTTTTATGCATCTGGCCCTTGGTCTTTTATGGCACTAATCTGCCTAGTATAAATACTTTGCCTCCGAGATGACTTAACCCCTAAATTAGAGTGAGACCTTCCTGAAAGCTCGGCCCATTCCCTCTAAATCCCCAGTGTCACCCAGAGCCAAGAGGTGACTTCGGGCCAGAGCACAAAAAAGGGTGCGGCAGCTTAACACCAACCTTAACACATGGCTCACTCCATCCAGGCTCATAAAGTCTCCTCAATGTGGCTAATGTGATGGACAATATGCCCATGCCCCGTAGGAGGGGGTGGGTCAAGGACTCAGAATAATACAAATGACTTCCAACAAACCTTTTAGACTAAAACGTCAATCAAATAATACTTAAATTGTAACTGTTAGACGCACACATGTTGTTTCCGTGAGTGAAACAAGCTAACATGCCTAAGTGAACTTCATTGTGTACGGCCCCATGGAAATGTAATGTAAGCTGAGAGTATTACTTACTATAATTATATTACTGTGTAGATATATTGTTTTATTTATATTTATGCTTTTTTTTGGTTTACTTCATAATACTGTAGTATTTTTTCAATGTATGAATACTGGTAATTATTTGGCAGGAAATAGGGTGATGTGTTCTTTAGTACCACCTCGAATCTCTCTTCATATATAAAGCTGTCTTACATTCCTGTTCCTACAGCTGTTAACATATGAAGAATGCAGCAGCAGATTGATTGCGTCATTCAGGCGATGGGTAAATTCTGCTGTGGAAATCACATGTTTTTGTTGACAGCACATCGACACCAGCTTCGGCCCCTGTCGCTATAAACGCTCATGGATCTCGTTGGCTTTCCAAGTTGACGTCTTTTTCTGTGTCTTATGGCTCCGCTTTTTTTTAATCCTTTTTTAACATTTTCCTGCAGCAGACATTCTCACATGGGCTCACTGAGACGGTTTCCAGACAGGAAATGTTTTACTTAGTACGTAATTTACAATTAATAATGTTAACTAAGTACATTATAAAAGGATTGTATACTTAATATATAGAAAAAAAAATAGTGTTCTTAGTTAATTAGAGGGCCAAATTCCCAAAACAGGATTTCTCACTTACCTCGACTGGTATCAAGCAATTAAAATGGTTTCCATCTTTCTCTGAAAATAACCAAAGGGTCATTAATAAATTCAGTTACTACTGTTTGTGTGGGTGCATGATTAACTACCTGCAAAGTTAAGTGAGAAAATATGCCTTTTCATAAGCTGTGAACTGACCCTGTAATACACAGAATGAGGCCACTGGAAAATGAAGTGATTATTCAAGGAGTTTTCCACTAACTAGACTCTGTTGCGCCGCCAACGTGAGGATGCATAGGAGTTCAGCAATGACATCACCGAGGCTGGAACATGTTTTACCTCTAATGATCCTCCTATGTTGTGTCTGCGTGGATCGGCCCTGTCAGAGTTATGGCTAACAGCGTGGACCCGATCCACTGGGATGCTTAATAGCCCCTAATAGATCTGAGGCTGGCAGAGTGAGTCAGGCAGGGTGCTTGATACAAACCAGACACAAGGCTGCAGCTAACCTGTTCGCCTCCCCTTTCTTTAGGCAGGAGTTTGTTGGTCGCACTTTTCTGGGAGCTTGTCTCTCTGTTCCACACAAAGACCTGTCACGTTTAATGGCCTGTTGGCTGAGTGGGCTGCTGTAGCTCTCTCCAGAAGAAAGCCCCGCAGAGAAAGGCTCATGGTCAGCTAATGCAGATTAATATTCTTTAAAAAGGTCCGGGGGACAATTAAGAGAGTGCTTCCCATGGTTCTCCCCCCAGTGGCGCTCGTCTGCCTGTGCAGCAACTCGTCTGTTTGATGGACTCTGAATGCATCTTATTGATGGGGGTCAGAGATTAGAAGCAGCCGTGCGAGGGGAAGAGCGTGAAAAGAAGGTCCCACACGGTGGTCTCGATTCACACGCACACACAACCACTGGAAGCTCTTCCACTTGTCTGTCAGTGAATGGTATTCATCTCAGCTGAATGAGTGACTGAGTGGTGCATGTCCACTCTCAAAGATTCCCAGATACAAATATCTCACAACCTCAAATTTTTTGACTTCTCATTTTATTCCTTGTTGCATCTGTCATCCAGCACTAACTTGCTGAAAGCCGTATTTACGAGCAGCTACCTATCTCCTCTTAAAGTCGGCCACCTGATACATGGATGTCAATCTGTTTCCTTGCCTGCTCTGCCAGACAGCGTATCGCTTGAATCCTGAGTAACACTCGTTACCATAAAGTGTGAAGAAACCACATATTCCTGACTGCAGCTATATAGAGAGACAGTTTTAAAGAGCAGGGAATCCAGGTACTTTCTTTAACATCAGCATTTCATTGACTGTGCTGCAGAGCAGAGTGTGGCTGCTCCAAAAGAGTGAATACTTACTGTGCCATATGAGTAACTGTATAAGGGAAGTGGTTGCGAGTCACATGAAAGCCCTAACCTCTTTCCTGTCAGCTCTTTTTGCCGCAATTTTCTCATTGGCAAAGCTCACCGACGTGGCACATGAGCAGATCCAGACTAAATTAAATCTCCTGCTATATACATGGACTAGAAATAATTACTTTCTTTAGGTTTTCTTTCTCCCTGACATGCAATTGTATGTTTATCTTCTAGCGCTGTGTGGATGCTCTTCTATAGGATAGTCCTCTTACTGCTGGAGCCGGCCGTGCAGCGGGAACCTGAGGAGTGTTTGGGTCAAGGAGAGAAGACCAAGGGCTTTTTTGTTTGGCTTCATCTCATGATTGTATGGCCATGTATAGGACCATGAAAGAAAAGAAGCCAATTAAGTGCGGGGCGGTTTGATTTTTTTGTGCCATGTTGCAATTAGGCCCAAGCTCCAAAAAACCTCCTCAAGTACCTTTTGGGTTGTTTTGTTGTCAGGCCATATCATTAAGGCCAAAACGATCCTCCCAGGTGCTCAGTGCCTGAATATGTTGAGAGATTATGTAAAGAAAAAACAGCCGCCCACAAGTGATTGAGCTCTGCAATGCTCTCGATTCGTTCACAGCCACATGAGTGGAGTCCTTAAATTCTGCCAATCAAGCCGGTTCAAATGATGGCGACCATGTTTTACAAGAAAACGGACTCCTAGCATCTGTGATGTGCATTCAACCCAAGAGTCCAAACCAAGTACATTCTTAAAAAGATGCTTAAAAAATGAGAGTAATTATTTTGTACTTTTCAAAGGCACTTCAGAGTTTCTGTTCTCTTTGATGGTGCACAGACAGGAAGTGCATGAAGTCGCTCTAAATGTCTTGTTTCATTCACAAACAAGAACCAAAGTTGTTCGACGACAGTTATTTGACGCTGTCAGTGTTCCTGTCTGTCGCTAACAAAAAAAAATGACGATTCCTTTATTTGCTAAAGTAATGGATACGTTTACTGACTGACACTAAGCACATACTGATAATGTTTCTTGTGTTGAACTCAGACGCAAAATTCAAGCTTTGTCAAGCAATTGGACAAAACAGGAACCATTGGAATGCATATCTGACCAATTAATGAGATACCATGACCCCATAAACTCCCCACCCTGCCACACACCCACACACACAGTCACACACTGACTCACTTGCTGCTCACATACTCTGGGAAACCGAAAGTCCGGCAGCTGCTGTCAGAGTGGGCGGTTGAGGGAGGGGTTGCTGGGGGACATGGGAAGGATTTGAGTGTGCCATGTCAATAACTTACACGAGGGCCGGGGGCCAATGGTCACTCTGTTATTAATGTGCCACCGCTCTGCTGGCATCCGACCTAAGATACATTCCTGGTGTAATGGACAGCAGATGGACGGAGGTGTCCGGGAGGACAGCTGAGAACAAGCAAACGGGGTGGGGGGCAACTGTGCGGAACACCCAGCATAATCATCTGTCTGGGGTCCCGACCTGTTTCTCACTGATGACCCCCAACTAGGAATTCATTTCCGAATGACAAGATAGGAAAATGATTATTTGCAGTCCCACAGTTAATATGGTGCACTCGGGACAAGGTGGTGGTGGATTCACCTCACCCTGGGCTCAGATTTTCTCTGGTGACATTTTACTGCTGCATTCCGTGTCTTAAAGCCACCAACCATCCTGCAACCTCAGACTTGTCTTATGGCCCATAGTCTGTGATGATGAGAATTTATCATGATTGTTATTTTTCACGATTTTTCACTAAACAGAAGTCTTAAATACAGCTTGATAAACGATTGCATTGCAACGTGCATTTTAGTTATCATCTGGAAAAACCTGCTGTGAAAAGTAGTATATGCTTATGTTTTGCATGTTTTAGAAACGTATTCCTCTATCTACATGTTTACATGACATGACATGACAAAACCGTATTAACATTTGCTTGATGTCAAAAGTTGGTTATGTTTTAATATGTATGTGAAAGGCAAAGGCTAAGAGCCACACCATATTTCAACCTATAAACAGACAGAGGTTAAAGACGAAACCATATTCATTAACACAATCAGTCTGCAAAAGCCACTACCTGAGAAAGAAAGCACAAACACAAAGCAAGTCTGTGTCTTTAACCACTTCAATGAGCCGAAACTCTGACAACCCCACTCCTCCTCCTCCTGAAACCTTTGAGCTTCAGTTTGGAAAACTGACCCGGAGGAGGGTAAAAAAAGAAAAAAAGAAAAAAGACCTCTGCGGTTGAACGTGATTGCCAGGAATATATTTTTTCAAAAGCACCTTCCTTCAGTGTGCATGTGTACACAAGAAGTGGGGTCTGACACACGGACCTCAGTCTTGGCAGACGACCAGCGGCCGGAGCAGCGTTGGCAGCAAGACCGTGAGAAACAGGGGGGCGACACCCAAATGTCATCACAGCTGCAAAACTGCTGAGCATAAAAGCCAAATTACAGAAATATGTAGCCCCAGGCCTCCCGACAATGAAAACAGAGTCGTGTTTGAGCGGCTGCTGCAGTGGAAGTCGTCCTGCGTTATGTTTCGTGGGATTTACTACAAGCAAAGGAACTCCAGATTCCACAGCTGCTGGCAGACATCAGGGTGCACGTGTGGGTGGTTGTGTGGAAATTCATACGGGGTCAGCCTCGCTATTATCGTGCGTTGTTATTGCTCGGCGAGCGCAGTGCCCAATGAATGTGCTGCTCACAAACTGTACGAAGGAGGGGCCAGCTCACAATTGGCTGCATTGTGCAGATATTGTCCTAATGGCAAACATGTTTTGATTCACAGTAGCTTGAATGTCTTAATCACCAGCGGTGCGTATTATGAAGACTTCAGGGAGGAAGCAGTCATTACTTCTTGTACTGGCAGCGGATGTTTCTGTTTCATGATTAGGAGCTCATTAAACTGGGTTTGAGAGCTGTCATCGTGTTCGCAGCACCTCTTTGGAGTGGTGAGGAGGCTGTGTAAACACTGAGTGTTGGGGGATACTTGGTGCTGGACGTGTCTATTCAAACATGCTGCACTTCAAACTTTTTGTTTGTGCATGGTTGTGGGAAAAGACCCTGAAACATCTGGACACCTCAGTCAGAGCTCGACCTCAACTGACTGCGGCAACTTTACCTCAAGCTGAACGGAAACGCACACACTACTTTTAAAGTGCTTTGCATACTTTCAAGCACTCGCAAAAGTAACTGACATGCAAAATGGACATTTTTTATTTTGACCACAAATAAATGATGAGTGAGTGCTGTCAGAATTGAAATGTGACAATCACTCCAACAATCTAAGTATTTGAGCTATAAAACAGAAAAGCTCTGTAGCTCAAGATAACAATTCTCCTGTGGTCCATAATTTGCATTTCATGGGGTTTGAAAAAATCTGATACATTTCCTCAAAAGAAACGTACTCACCATCTCTTTGTGTGCGACCGGCAAAGTTAAAACAGCTACAGTCTTGCTGTTGTGTATTTATATATACACAGGTGTGTGACTGTAAGTTTGTGTGCGCAAGTGTACAATAGTAACACAGCACAGGCTAGTGTTTATTTGCGCAGGAAAGTGGTGCTGGGAAAGTTTGAGAGTGGCAGCAGCCGAGCCGGTGGCTGGGAGGGAGGTAGATTTGTGGTTTAGGAGGGCTGGTGGTGTCAGTGGTGCGAGCTTAAGGAGGCAGATGAAGGGAAGGGGTGTGCAGAGTAGAGAGAGAGAGGGAGACAGAGAGAGGGAGAGAGAGAGAGAAAGAGAGAGAGAGAGAGAGAGAGAACCCGTGCTTGTGCCTTTCAAGGTGTGTTATTTGTTCAAGGCTGTCCAAACATTTACAGAGCGCTGGCAGCCCTGGAATGCAGAGGCAGGGCCGGGGCTGAGAGCAGCAGCCGTGGGAAACCGCTGCTCTCCTCAACCTCTGCAGACTCGTTCCCCCTCGGGCAGAGTGTCAACACAGACAGTGCCAGAGATGTGTGGGCCTGATAGTGACAGGTCCCATCAGCAGACGCACACACACACACACACACACACACACACACACCCACACATGCACACGTACACACACGCGCAGCTCCAGCAGGCACACAGCCGGGCTCATTGCCTCGCTTGCAGAATGACACACATTAACAGACAGAGGCAGAAGCCAGAGGCAGAAGCTAGAGGCACAAGCCCTCCTACACACACACACACGCACACACACATGCACACACACACACACACACACACACACACACACACACACACACACATACAGGTACAATCCCTTAATTATTTCAGTCTTGTCAAAGATAAACAATGGAGCTCAATAATTAACAAATGTTAAGGTGACCTGTGTACTCAGGACATATATTGTTTATTACCACACATAGTCTCACGTGAGGTTGAGTTCTGTTCTTCATATCATGTGTCTGTTCAACTCAAACCCTCCACCTTGTTTACATCAAGCCCAGGGATTGTGAGGGATCAGTGCATCTCTGAAGACAGCTTTACTTTGCATTTACTTTACTTTACTTAAAAAACTGTAGTCTTCAGCCGTCACTGAGTTTGAGTGAAGACGTTTTTAAATGCAAGTCAGTAACGTCAGTAAAATCTGATCTTGAGGCAGGTTCCAAACATTAAGGAAAAGAAAATTAATTTGTTTTAATTCAAATTAATAACATCCGAATTCTTCAAACCTTTCATCAATTGCAAAAACACAAGTTTCAGACGTTCAAGTCTTGACGGATCTTTAAGGAATGCAGTCGGTAACTGGTTAAACATTCACCTGTTCATTCACCTCTAGTTCGACTGACAGTAAATATGTCTCCAGGTCGGAACACACGGTGCCAAGCATGAGAACCATGCCTTGTTGAAACCCACACCAGGAAGTGAGCTGTCTCTGAGCGCTGTTGATGTGATACCCTGTGGTAAGAGCCGACTTCAGGAAGCTGCCCGGGAGTTCGTGAGTTTCCCAGGTGCAGAGGCAGTTTGCTCATGTCTCTGTGTACCTGTTCTCCATTCAGGGACAGCAGCCTTACCTGACATAATGCATTACTGACTTGTTGAACCTAACACTGTTCTTCTACACTTTTTTCTGTTGTTTACTGAACAAATATGGAGGAACGCTTTAGAATGGGAAAGTTAATATTCTTAAAAGTGGATTTCATAACCATGAGCAGAGACACTTGGACTTCAACAGACAACATGCAACTTCAGTCGTCTGTGGTCTCTCACTCGAAACAACAACAAAAGACCAAGTTTTGTGATGTCGTGAAGAAGCGTGGGATCATGGGAGTTGTCTTCACCACTGACAATGCAAATCTACCTGACACAGCTCAGGCACAAATCATGTTCACGGATGATGTCATCTATTAAAGTTTGAATCACATTAGGAAGCAAATGACAAAGAATACTCATGATCCATTAAGAGTGACCAATACAGTGGAAGGAAGGTTACCTGTGTGCCTTTCTTTCGTCGTACGTCATTTGCCCCAGAAGTTATGGCAGAGACGGGCAAAGCCACGGGTAGAAGTGGATAAGATGCAATTTAAAGCAGCCTAAATTTAATTATCTGTTACCTTGAATAAAATTAGGATTTCTCTGGGTTTGAACATTGATGAAAACATTTTGGATAAAGTACACAAGTCAACAAGATATATTAGGCATATTAGGCGTGTCGGTTGTGGACAATTTAAGGAACAATTGTTACATATTCATTTAAATGTGAAGAATTATGTTTTTGATCTTCAACAGTCCCAGCGCGGTGTGGACAGACAAGACAAACAGAAGCCTTCATTTGACTTAAGTGGCTCATTTGCCTACGTATTGGCAAAATATCCAGTGTTTGTGTTCACCTGTCGTCAGGTTGCTGCAGCAGCTGCTGAACACAACAGTGGAGATGAAGTGATCTCTTCCCAGCAGAGACGCACAAGATGCACACATGAATGATACTTTGAGTGTGAAGGTATGACAAAGCTGAGTGAAACTGGCTCATCAGCCTCCTCCTCCTTCTCCTCCTCACCTGTCTCTTTGTCCTTGTGTCTGGCACACGCACACACATGAACACACACACGCACACTCACACATATACACGCACACACGCTTATCAGCCTCCTCTGCCCTGCAGCCTCATACACCTGCCTGAGCTACTGGAGGAGTGTCGCGTTTCAGCGATGAGGCAACGTCCGACCAATGAGCTACGGTGAGAACAGTTCGGGAGCGTGGTGAGAACTCTCCTCCCATCTCGCCCCGGCTCTACCTGGGAATCAACACGGCCTCAGGGAGGGGCCGCCCAGCCGCCCGCTTTCTGAATGAACACCAAACAAAAAACTCTCACCAACAGGTGAGTTACACGAGTCACTGTTGGTTTTCCTCTCGTCTGTTCGGTTTTCCCTTCATTTTTTTTCATTCATGGCAGACACACTGCTTTGCATTTTGGCAGGAAGGTGTGGTGTGGGGGGGGGGGGGGGTAGAGAAACAAAACAGTCAAAGTGTGGGAACTTTTCCCTGTGCCTTTTTTCTGCTTCCAGGAGGTTTTATCAGTATTAACTCTGCTTACACAGGTATTTGTGCACCTGTGGCAGTGGATTAGTGGATCAGTTTCTTCATTGTGTGCAAAAACAAGCACCGGCAGTTATTTTTATACCAGGTTTCTGACTGAAAACACAAGTAATCCCAAGCTGAATAGCGGCAAAAGCTTAGATTTTCAAAGTGAGCTATATGTTCTGCTTTGTTCGGATAAACTGATAGAGTACATCAACGTAGAAGGTGAACAAATGCTAATAAAAATCGCATTGTTTCGTGAGTTTGACTTTTCGATCATCATTTTGTCTCCTGCTTTGCTCTTGCAGGCTGTTTAAAAGGCTGATCTGTGTTTCTCGGCCTGTACGAGATCCAACAAATCCAACAGTGCCTCCCTCAGTACAGAAAAGAGTAATGCCTTTCTGAAGCAAAATCCAGTTACAGTCTCCGCTTTGCCTGTTTGCTTTTGACTTAGTGTGAAAACAGTTCAGAGGCTTTAAACATTCTCACACCTCGACAGTTATAGACATTGTCTTTTCTTGTGAATTTTTTGCATATTATTGTTTTGTTGACATCCCTTGCATTTTCTATCCGTCGTGGTAGGGGAATCCCACACTTGCGACTCTTTCTGAGGACTCTATTATTTTTACATGTTCAAGGTTTTTGGGGGTAGTTTTTCCTCACTCTAGATAGACAAGGGAACACACCTTTTGGCATCAAGTGGACAGCTATGTCTTCTTGTGAATAATGAATATGGGCTATAAAATAAATATTCTATGCATTGTTTCATTCCTCATCTATACCACACAACCTACACCAGGACACCAAGAGTAACATAAAGCTCAATTAGCCACAAAAAAAGCATGCAACTGGTAAGACGACAGAACTTTCTTGCTGCGGTGCAACAGTGCAAACCTCTGCACCCCCATCCAAACCACAACACAAGTTATTACATGCTATTTATTTAGCATCAAGCTCAAAACAAAATATATGCACCGGTGGAGCTGGTTTTATGCTTTCAGGTTTCAGTTCATTGAATGTGCTTCCTGTAGGAATGAGTTAAATAGCGAGTGAGGACCAGCGCAGTGCAGGTTTGGCTCAGACGTATAAAGGAATCATTTGTCTGACCGAAGTCTCATTGGCCAAAGAAAACAATAAAGACAAGAAAATTGTACTTGGTCAGGTTCATAGTGGTTAGACAATGCTGCACTGTATGAGCCTATTACTGCTTCATAGCATATTACTGGATATCAAAGTCCAACCGGTTTTTTTTTAAGAGAAAAGATACGTTTCCAAATGATCTTGTAGTTTGTCCTAAACACTGGGCAGCCATGCTGCCGTATACATGTCAGAATACTGAAGTAATGCTTGCATCAGCTGATTGGCTGTGAGCTCACTGGTAACTCCCAAGTCAGCAGCGTCCAGACCAACCTTGACAATCTGAAAATTACACCAGTGCTGCTTGCTGCTGCTGCTGCTCCCTCCATAATCCTGACCTCCTCTGTATGTGTGTGATGTGCACTCCAACTTAAACTCGCAGGGAAATTACAATTACTCATGAGTTATTTTCGAGAAAAAATAAAGTGTCAGTGTGCTAACTCTTGGCTGATTCATCTTTTCTGGGGTTTCCAGACTTTCATAAGCCATTTTCAGACATGAATTCTGGAGTATATCTGGAAAATAGGCTCAAGACGTTTTCCGAACGTTGCTTTTCACAATAAAGCTTGCAGCAGGATATTTTCCATGTGACATGCCAGGTAAAATGTTCTGAACATTAAAGCGAGTGGTGACACCTGGGTAGAACATGCAGGAGACAGGACATGACGGGTGAATTATATTGTGGATATTCTATACTATTTATCTTATTTATTTACATTTCATATACGCACAATACTCTGCACTTTAACTCCTTTTTTTGCACTTCTGGTTAGACGCTAAACTGCATTTCGTTGTATAAGAACTTGTACTGTGCAATGACAATAAAGTTGAATCTAATCTAATCTATCTAATTTTGGTGTGTCTTTTTCATCTTGAGATATATGTCTTTTTTGATTGTTGAGTTTTCATCAACAAGCTCACCTACTTGATGTTGACATTTTCTGGACATTTTACAAGGGACATTCATACAACGCCTCTGGAAAATTTCAGGGAAATGTCTTGACTTCAGAATTTGTCTGACAGTAGCATTAGTTAGCATTCAGAACAGTCCTGCATTAAAACAACACTTGAGTGCCTGTGTTGATTTGGACAAGTCACTTAAGGTACCAGTGAGAAGACCTCTGCCAGAGCTGTTCCAGAAAACCTTTTCATCACAGCCAGTGAGTACAATGATGCACGTCCGTTTGTAAGTGAACAAGTTTGTGTACGAGTTTGTGTTCATCAATGTGCTTGACAGCAGGATAGACACCTTAGTGTGAACGATACGTCCCTCCTCTTTTACTGCAGCCCCCAGCAGAGCTGCACCTCCCCAATAAAAACAGTAAAAGGCTGACATTGCACTTCATTTAACACTGCATGCCCTTCACTCTGCCTCCTACTTAGGCCATTGTCATCCGGAGGGACTTGGCTTTGTTGAGAGGTTCATGTTGTCCATAAACCTAAACTCCAGACAACAATGGATGGGCAGCTGTTTCCTGGGCACACGGTGTGTTTTGTGTCCGACAGGCAGGTGCTCCCTCATGATGTCATGCTGCGGGATAAAAACCTTAGCATGAGTTTCCAGGTGACTGTTGTCCCTTAATGTGCGCAAACAAAATCCAGCAGTGCTCTGTGTTCACTTTCATTTTGTTTGGGAAAATCCAAAACCATGAGGTGAGCAATAAAAAATGTCAAAATGAGCAGCTGCTTACCCTTTGCGGACAGTCCCTAAATTGTTTGACGGTATGAAACTAAAGTCGGGTTTCACAAAAAATATCAAGACAAGACAAGAGAAAACCCCTTAAATCATTCCAGAGGTGAGTGTAAATGGCTCAGTTGATTTGGCCTGGGTGAGGAGGATGTGCACTCTTTAGAGGATCATTCACAGAGAGGTGTCAGGTGTTAGTGTTGGGTACTGTCAGATCTTTGGGGCAACACTCACAGTGGCCCACAACTTCATCCTCCATGATGCCTCTGTACGGCTGAGGAGAGTCCACAGGGAGGAAGACAGGAAGTCGAGGAAATCCATCATGATCATTGGAGACACGTTATTCTTGCCCATAAAGAAATAGGTCTTTTTTTTCTGGCCAAACAATTTTGGATAAATTTCTTTTGTTTGTGTTTGCAGCTTTTCTCTAAACTTGCCTTTTATACTACCGGTTGTAAGGACACATACACAAAGCCTATTTATTCTCCTAGTTTCAAACGTCACTCCACTTTTCTTTACCTTTGCGACCTCTCTCTTCCCCTCCTTTTGTTCAGCAGGTCCACAGGAGGCGACACAGAGACATGTTTGCTCTCTCTCTCATCAGAAGGGGCCGGCAGAAAGCTGGCAATAGTAATGAGCAAATATGTTTATGCAAACTCCCCCACTGAGGGGAATTGTGGGTTGTTTGTTGGCGTTTACCGGCCGGGATGGGGAATTTGAAAGTTGGCCTCCTTTTTACAACTGTTATATTTCTGTCAAGTGTGTGCGCACACGCTGGTGACAGATGGCTCTTTTGCTGCCTGTACACTGTAACTTTTGTATTTTCCTGAGACAAACAGACAATCTCCGACTCATCCACTTTGCGGAGAGGCCGCATCTGTCCAGTGTTATTCAGAAAATGAGTAGACTTGACAAATGCTATTGGTTTTTGAAGTAGAAAAATAAAATAAAATAAAAACAGAATTCTACAAAACAAGTGCACTGTATCTTTTTAAACATTAAAGGATAATTCCTATACTTTTTAACCTGGGCCCTACATGTGTGTGTAAATCAGTGGTTCTTGCAAAAACTTTAAAATCAGTCCAGTTGATCACCTCTATCAGCAGCCGCGACACAGCAGCAGTGGCTACAATGTAATCCAATGGGGCAACTGCGACAATCCACAAAATATCAACACAAAGTAATTTTTTTCACAAATTAAATGCTCTAATTGTTATTGTGCGTCTTTCTAGCAGCATTACACATGTCTTGTTCAAATATCTCTATGCGATAGCAAGATATATTTTTCACCACTACTCCACTAAAATGGAATAAAACAGATGTTATACAATATTTTTCTTGGCCAGAACCATAGAGTCATAACAACTCTAACAACATAATATGTCACTAAGCCGTGTGATCCAGAATGACTCACATGAGCACAGATGAAGATGTATGATATCCACAGATTGTATATAAAAAGTGGATGTAGCTTCCAGGTTAAAAAACACTGAATACTGACATTAATTTAAAAATGTGCAAGATAGCAGAGCATGAAGTAAAGTGATCAGTGACACAGAAGGTGAACTAAACAATATTAAAATCCTGTGATTTGTTATTCTTTCTGATTGTTATTCCCTGAATGAAAAAGGAACTGTAAGAAGGGACTTTTCCGAAGAGCTCCAAAACAATGTGCTCACTGTGCGTGCACTACCTGGATTGATGAAAAAGCCAGTTTTGCACAAATGGATGCCAATGAATTGTAGATGAAGGTGTAACTTCTGACTGCCACAATCATTAGCTGCAACACGTAAGAGCTTCAACCCTTCGGCAACATTTTGTGCTTGAGCAGAACTCTTTTACCTGACCCTAACTGGGGTCAGCTAGGCCATGCATGAGTTCAAACCCAGCTGGTTTGAACGGGGTCACTGACACAGACTGGACAGGACAGTCTGACTGGTTCTATTGTCTGCAGGAGCAGCAGAGCAGGTCCTGACCAGTTGGCAATGGGTCCAGGTCTCCAGAGACTGAATAAACCTACTGACCTTGCTAGAACAAACGCTTTCATACAAACAACACACACACAAACACGCACATAACCTGTCTTCACATGCCTCTCATTCTACTTCTGATTTTCCCTTCACAGACAAATGCTCAAATGAATTGCACCAGCTGCAGCCAGATCTTTACCTTTAATTTTCTTTATGTTTGACTAATAAACTTTACTCTCCCCAGAAAATCAGAGGTATAAAAGTATAGACAACTAACCCCTGCAAGCAATGACAATGTTATTTGCTTGAGAAGTGGGGGGGCTGAGTCAACCTTGTTTTACTACTTTAGGGCACAGTTTAGAACAAGTGAGAGGATCCGTATTGCACGCCTCCGCTATCTTTGTTAGTCCTCAGGTGCCAAATGAGAGAAATGTGTCACCTTTCAGTAATGTGTGATTTCACACACTCGAATTGTTTACAGGATGACAGTGTGCTAAGTAATCCATTAACACTGACAGTGCTAAACAGGTAGAAATTAGACTATTACTTAATCTCAGATTTATTTGGCACCACATGAAATACGAGTGGATCACAAGATAAACAGATTCAAGTCGAGGAATTTGACTTCGGTACATTTTACAGCCCGAAGTCAGGTTTTTACAAAAGCACTCTTTACAGTTTTCAGTTGAAGAAGAATTCCCCCTTTGGACCTTTATGTGTCTTTTCCTCTGTATTTCCATGTTCCCTCCCTGTCTGCCTGAAGAGGAAGTGACTTGTTGCCGCAGCACAAAAGCCTGCGCCCTAATAAAGTCAGGGGGTAGATAGGTAAAAGAAAGCTGGGTGGACCAGAGGAGAAAGCAAAGAGAAGAAGGTGTGAAAACACTCAAGGAGAACGGTTTTATGGCTCAGTGTTAATTGAAGTGATTTGAAAAAGAATCCCATATTCATGGAGGCCAAAAAGAGACCAGGGGAAAAAACTGAGAGCAAAAAGGAAGAGGGATGCTGTAAAACAGGTGTTCTTCACTCTAATCCTGTGGATGTCACTGAATACAGAGGTACAATTTGTATGTGGAAAGGTCATTTAATACATATGATACTGAAAAGAAAAGGTAACACTTTACTTCAAAGCAGTAAAAGAAAGGTCACAGCCAACTTGGAGCACTCATCTTTAACATATTGTTCGAAGTGCCCCAAAAGAAACTTGGCTGGCATACTTCAACCGTGTGAGAGGAGATCAAAACAGTTTGTCCTCTCTGTATCTTTGTCTTTGTCGTTTCAAGGTTTCTCTTCAGCCTCACAGCTCGGCCATTTTTAAGCCAGAGCAGCCCCTCTATCTCCGGGTTTTGATCTGTGAGCCTCCTGCTGGAAGCTGAGCCCTAAAACAAAGCCCTGTTTACACTAATGGCCCACTAGGCCTTTTGCCACAGAAACAAATAGCAGTGGGGGGAAGTCAATAGAATTTAACATTTTGACATTTTTCCTCAAGCTCTCAAAACCAATATTGACCCAGCTCCCCTGCATGGCTCTTTTTAGTCCAAGACTTTGGCATACAAATCAAGCCAATGCAGCCAGAACCACAGGCAGCCAGTCGAGGGGTGAGGCCAACAATAGTCTGCCCAGGATGGGGCTCTCCCGCTGGGCAGGCAGAGTGGCCACTGTCCCTGGTCTCAAGCTGGTCCACAGAGGCCTGATGCATGAAAGAGCTCATGCTATCCCGCCCGCTTTAATGATTCCATCTGAGAGGGCCAATTGTGTCTGTACTCCAGACCCTGCTGGTGAGTGAGGTGGACAAGTACAAGGGACAGTGGGGGCGCTCATATGTGCCGAACAACCCCATAGTGCGCCAGTACTTCTCAAAGGCCAGATTACAATCAATTAGAGCCTAATGAGCGGGAAGCTGGACTTGTAACCTGTTGCAGCAGGGTGGTTGCTTAGAAAGCGCCCACTTGGCAGACACATCAATAACCTTTGAAATAGCTCCAGACTGAAACCAAGACGCTGCAGGAAGTGGCTGAGTGCGTGGCTGCCTGTATCTGAGTCCCGCTTCTGTCCCTCCACTCAACCTGACTGTTGTACCACAACGAAAGGACAGGCAGAGTGAACAAGAACACACAGAACAACATTTCTCGACAACATACTTTGAACTTTTTTAAATCTATGACTCACCTTATGCCCGACCGACATTAGCATCAGTTACCAGTGTAGAACGCAACACGGATAATCAATTACAAGCGTTGCTGAACCTGTTGTGTTTGCTAACAGCTGCTGTGCTGTTAAATTCTGCATTTTACAACGATATATCTGCTTACATGTGAGGGACACAAGCTACTCTGCGTGCAATCTGTGAAAATTCCCATGTCCTGCGCGATGCACATGGGCAGTCAAATGGTTTGTGTGAACAGTTTTTAAAGGGAAAGTTCCCTGCAAAATGTAAAATCACTCATTATCTGTTCACCACTTTGCAGATGGAGGGGTGGCTGAAGTTTTTGAGTCCAAAAAAACCCTTTTGTAGGTTCAAGGGTAAACAGTGTTCCAGCCAAATCCAATACAATTGAAGTAGCTTGTTATCAAATCTAGAAATCCAAAAAAACAAACAAAAAAACGACGTAAAAGTCTCCATACTGCTTCTCCGGTGTCATCGAGGTGTCCTTAAGCCTCAACAGTCAAAAAAGTGTCATTTGAACCATGTTTTAAGCCTGAATTTAGGCTTACACTCATGTGGACAGAGATCCGTTTCCAAATGCAGTAGTATAGATGCAGCCTTCAGCACACAGCCATGATAATAAGCCATGTGGCAGCAGGTGGGTGAACCAAAGGCTCACACAGAGAGAGCAAACAATAAACATCAGAACCATTCAAAAACATAGCAACAAACAGGTAGTGTTCTCCTTTCTACCGTGTGTGTGTCAGCAGGCCAGCTTTCATGCATATGGGCCCGTGACTGTAAAAGAAGGATGTTAGCTTCCAGCAGAGAAAGGACAGAAAGTATGAGCATGTGCCGCGGCCCAGCAGGAGAGCTCGTCCTCAGGCCGCTCTTTACCTGTGGGCCCCTCTTTCCACGGAGCAAGTTCTATACATGGAAGGTTGCGCCCACAGCAGGGGAACAGAGGATGGTCATATAAGAGAAGGTGAAACAGCAGGAGTAAAAAGAAACATTCTGGCCCGAGGTGAAATCCGGATGCAGCGGGGGCAAGTGAAAGCAGAGGTCCTGTAAACCGCTCTCCGGCAGCCTTCAGTCCACACGTCCCCGTTTTCAATAACAGATTGTTGCTGCAAGAAGTGAAGCTGTGTGTTTGCAGAACCGCTGGTTTGACCGAGACAAGGGGAGTGATGCAATATGCTTTATACAACTACCACTTAACATACCTCAGTTTGTTTCTATAGCATTATTGCATTTTCATATGTTCATGCGGGGACACTCACAGCGCTCGGTTCAGGTTGGGAAAAGATCTTATTTGGTTTGATACAGAATAATTCCTCACTGTCTTCATACTTAACCACAAGCAAAGTACTATTGTTGCCTCTAATCTAACCACAGACTGGTCGTGGCCAGTCTCTGTGATAATCGTACATTTTGTGTGTCTGCCACCACAACCACCTCCTGGTGACTCTGCTGCTGTCAGTCAATGTAGCACCTCGTTCATTGACTCAAAAACCAACATTGCCTTTCAACAGAATCCAGACAGCTATTATTTTCCCCACAGCATGTACTTGCTCTTGTAGTTTAGCTGTATTATACAGAAACTAAATTTACATACAGCCTATATATAAATATAGTTTCTAGGAGTCAGGATTGGCACTACTGCCAGTGGGAGATGACAAGCCAGTGATGGGGCTGTATTTTTCTTTTTGTGTTACACTTCAACAGGCTACATCGACAATACGATGTTTTCGTTTTATCACTGTTGTTCAATTTACACCTGGTAATACCTAATACAGAGAAGTTTGGAAACACTGTATGTTTCCTGTTTTGATGATGAAACTCCTAGGCTGTGTTATGATATAAAACTGATCAAATACTGAGACCACTGGAAAGGAGGACTCAGTCACCCGCATTTGCCTCCTGATTGGTTCTTATCAGTCACAGCCTGACATCGAGCAGTAAAGGCAAAACGTCGTAAACAATATCATGCTATCATGTCCAAGAAAAAAACTCTAATCCTACTTTTTACCATTGTTGTTTCTCGTTCATAGTATTTTCTCTGACCCAGTGCAGAGTAGACCACCTGCTTCCTGTTTACACTGGCACACTCATGCCTAGTTTTAGAACAGAAACATATTTGTATGTAAGTTGCCTTAGAAATCAGCTCATATAAAGAAATACTACTTGGGTGCATAAGCCTCGAAAATCTGATCCCCGATTTTACTTTTGGTAGGCCATACCTTTTACTGTGACCACTTCATACCCTCTCATCCTGTTTCCTCTCTCTCTTTTACTTTACTCCACTCACTAGGCAAGCATTTACTGTATGAACAGGGTCTTTATTGGCAGGCATGAAAGATGGATGTTATGTTCTTTACTCCTCCCAAGATAACGTCAGCGTCATTGTCTCAGGAAATTTCCCAAACTGGCAAATGTTAACATTACAGAGCCTTTTAGCAGCCATAGGAATTATAACACCAACTCGTCTATCAAACGCTTTGTGCACACTCTGGTTGATGGAGCTAACATCAACTGAATATTTGCAGTAACCAAGCTGTAAACTCACTGAAAACTGACCGAGCCTGACTCATTCCTTTCAGTGGGACCATATTAAAAAAGACCTCACCCCTTTAAATCTCCGTCTCCACATGCTCACCTTCTCATGTTCTGATTGTTGTGGGAACACTCACGGACCCCAGCTGATTATTGTAATATATGATGCTGTTGGTTTCCTCATGGCAAGCAGTTGGGCACCACCGGTCACCACTGTGCTGAAACACTTTTAATCAACCAGAACCCACTGTGAAGGGCCGAGCCCCACCCGGCTCCCCACCTGCCAAAACCGAGACATTCACCTCAGCAACCTCAAAGCGACAGCTAGAATTTAGTAATATCGTGTGGCGGTCCGGCAGCTTCTACTATAATGTACCCACTGACAGCACTAACCTCTCACAACCCTCGTACCCCCTTCTAAGGTTATATTACAACACAGTGGGGGCTCTGAGAGAGTGGAGCACTGGGAAGGAGTGATTGTTTGGAAGTTTTCAGGACAAGCTGGCATTTTCCCAGGCTACAGTGGGGGTAGGCTTTCTCCCAGCATGCCACGCTCTGTGTAGTTTGATTAAAATGTTGAAGTATGCAGAGTTGCTCAAGTACATGGTCTTTATTGTCTATTGTCTTCCAACCGCCCATCACCAGAGCTGCTAGAGTCGTAAGTGCCCACACACAAAATCGTCTTGTTTTGAGCCTTTGAGACTCTTGTGGGTTTTCCCACAATTATTTTAAGAAACATAGTGTAGGCAACATTAAGCAAAGCTGCTTGTGGTGAAGCCTAACACCACATGCTGGAACCATAGACTCTACATAAAATTGAATGACGCGTCTCCCCATCCTCCCACCATCTAGAAATAAAACTCAAATAACCCAGATATGAACTCCACCATGATGCACATTTGGAGCCATGTTTGCTAAGTATTGATCAGGGGACGGAGCCATGGCTACAAGGTCGTGCAGACACATGTGCTCAGTTTGTTTAAACTACCTAAAATGATAAAAACCTTCTGTGAGGAAAACGTATATCATGTGTAGCTTGACTTCGTAGTTTAGTCAGTGTCCCATCCACTAACATGACCTGTACTGAAGCTGGCCACCAGGTGGCAATCGATACGTTTTCAGCTTCACTTTTGGGGAGTCGTCATGTCGTCACATCTTCAGCCAATGGGTAGCGCTGACTAAATGTTTGAGTAATTGGTTTCCATGAGGAAATATGGCGGCGTAAAAGCATCGTTGTGTGGATCAGACAGAGACGGCACATACATGTAAGATCACTGACTGCTGAAACACTGCAGAACAGGAGGTTTCGTAGGTTTGAGTAGGCGTCGACCAGGATTGCAACACTGCTGCAGTCCGCTGTGGTTTAACAATCATGGAGGATTAGGAGAAAACTAGCAGCGTACCTAGGGAGAGCGGTGATATCATCGTGGCCAACAGCAAGGCCGAAAGCTGGCAGGTGATTCTCTCTCTCCTGGCTTCTTCTTCGGCCTTACAGGAAATCAATGGTGTCAGGTGAAAGCCTTACAACAGGGATTTCTTGTTTTTTTTGTGTGATTTAACTTCAGGCGGGCACTATGGTGGCTCATTGATTGGCATCGTTTCCTCAAAGCACAAAGGTTCTGGCCTTCACATCTGGTGCTGATCCATTCGAAGTGAAGTTCCACAATCTTTTTAATGAAGTGAAGAACTGAAATAGCCCACAGGCAGATGACAACAGAGTGTACGATGTGTATGATTAACTATTTGTCCAGCATCTTCCATATACTGTCTATTCTGAATACGTTGCATCATTTGAAGTTGTTTCAAATTGATTGAAGTTGAACTATTTCTTGCTTCTCTAAACGTTCAGGTTTTTTCAAACATTCATACACGGACCAGATCAACTCACGCACTGCTTTTCTGTGAAGTAAACACACTGTAGACATAAAGAGACATGAGTAAAGATTCATTAAAATCTACCCATCCTTTTATTAGCTGTAGAATAATGGGATTTACGCTATATTAATATCTTTGTTATCACTATTGTATGGTACAAACTCAAAAAAACAGTGACTCCTACACTTTTAATGATAAACCTCAAAGGCATCTCATCACTACACTCGGCCTGTCTGTTGAAACCCGATGACATCAGGATTCTTAGCTCCTCCAGACAAACGGTTCTACACAGTTATTAATCTCCATTATGGGTAAACACAGTCGGGGGACTTCCACTTCCAACGCTCTTCTGTTATTAAGCATATCGTAGATAATATCAGTATGAATTGCTCAACCTTTTCAAATATGATCATGACTATACTTGACGCCCATTAGGTTTCTCTGTTAAAGATATAATATGAAACGATTCTTCAATAAAATGCCCCAAAACGATTATAACTATATAATGTCTTTTTTTAACTTGTGTGCTTACATTATCCAATTTCAAATGCCCCAATTTATTCAAGGTAATGGGTCGTTTCCCCTTGTTCGCCCTTTAACTGCATCTCTGTCATTACTTCCGGGGCAAACATCATATGGTGAAGGAAAAACACACGGCTAGCCTGTTGGCCAGTCGACTGTTTGTCTTGGTCCCTCATAGTGGATCGGGATTATTCATTGTCATTCGCTGTGTAAAATGAACATTCTTTTAATTCATTACCTCATCCATGAACATTATTTGTGCCTGAGTCGTGTCATGTGAGACAACGCTGCTTCACAACCTCATCAAACTTAGGTTTCTGTTATTGTTTGGATTGAGAGACCCCTAGCGTCTGAAGCCATGTGTTGAATGTTTAACTCCAAGTATGTTGTGTATGTGTTAACACTGTCTATAACAGTTAGTTTTACATTACACGCCAACATGGTGTGAGAGCAGCATCAGCCTGTTTGTGTCCCCCGACTGTTGGCACTGATTACCCTGCAGTGTGAATGGGCCGTGGCTGAGAGAGGTATTAGGAGCTGACGGCATTGGCAGTGTTGACCTCTGACCATTGGCTTTTGTCGGGCCTCATTAAGCCGGGGGAACGCAACAGCCAATACTTCTCATTACCCTTTCTGTTATGGCAACTACGAGAAAATAAGCTTCAACTTCTCCGTTGTTACCTAAGCTCTCCATTTGGCCTCTGGCGTCGCACAAGTGAAGAGTCTCTTTCCTTGGAGAGCTGTTCTCCCCGAGACCCAGACGAGCACAGCAGCACTTGTCAGGGACCCACCATATTGTGGCGTGAATGGTCTCAATGCAAATTCTCCCACACTCTCAGGCGGCGGAGGCCAGCATTCAGTGACTGGTTGTGTTAATTTAGGAGCCTTTCAGTCCTACTTGATTCACAGCCTTCTGTACCTCAATGGAAAAAGGAGTTAAAAACATCTGAAGTGTCGGCGCAAGAATGTGCCATTCCGCCTTGGAGCGACGCATCATTAACAAATGTCAGGCCACAAACAACCAGCTGTGGTTAAACAAACCCGGGAGGTAATGCTCTGCAGTTTACCTCTCTGCCGAGGCTCAGCCATTGATAACCTTATGTGCATTGAGTGCTTTCAGGGGAGAGTCACTTTAACACTGTGGGTGATCCACATCAACAGGAAGCAAACAAGCCACAGCCTTGGAAGTGGAAATATGTGTCTGTTAGACCACAAATAGGTTGTTGAGTGGCGGTTTTCTCCCAGAGAGGGATGTGTGCCCTCCCTCAGTCACTCTGCCCAGTGACAAAGCTTCTAGACGGCTCAGGCTGAGGTTACTGAGGGGACGGCCCATGCTTCCAGCAACACAACACCCACTCTCACCAGCTGGCTGACTCAGATCCAGAGGGCAGCCAGGGCACAGTACACACAGACATGCGTTTGACTCATACTTAGCGTGTGCAGACATCAGGCCTGAGGGTGTGAGCTGCAGGGCTGCGTTCTGTGATTTACCGGCTGGTTTTGACAAGGTTGAAACCAGTGCAGTACGCCTTTTCCTTTACTGGGGAAGAGACACCCAGAGAACCCAACTTCATGATCATATTACGGCCCAAATCCAAAGACAACACGTTTAACACGGGCAGGTTTCCAGTTGTGAGGCCAGCGCTTGATGTTTTCAATGTCTCTCCTAAAGCTGAACGGGCTCCTGAAAAATGACCTTAACTCCATTTTAAACCAAGATAATATAAACAAGAAATATTTTCAACTCTGTGTATATATCTGATATGACTTATGTAAGTGATATATGTCAGTTCGGTTTTTTTTGGCTATCAATGATACATTTTAAATATTTATTTGGTTATTCAGTGGCAAAGAAAGTAATCAGATTCTGTCTTCCCCCAAAAAACTCCACTACGAGTCCCACATTCAAAATCTTATTCCAATGTGTATATGAGTTGATTTTTAGACACAGGAGCAGAACTAAATCTGAACACACCACATTTGGAGCTGAGCATCTTTCAAGATCATATGTCAGATGTTTTGAATGTAGCATTTACTCTGTTTACTCAGTTTGTGGTTTGATAATTCTCTTCAGGTTTGTTACTCTGTGCGACTCTGTTCACAATAAACATACACATTAGACATTTCTAATGTAAAAGAAAATTATTTTAGCAGCTTTAAAACTGCAATTATTGATTTCTGATCAATTGGGCGCAGTGGAAACATATCATCAGCTTGTAACTGAACATGCTGAGCTTGTTCTGGATCAGTTGCTTGGGTCCAATTTTCATCCTTCTCTAGCTCTGTTATTGGTCACAAACAACTCTTGTGGGGAATCTCTGGTTGTTCACTAACATATAACAAAAAAATTCCTTTTTGGAGCTCTCCCCTTGTAAACAGCTGCCTGCAGTAGCACTAAAACATTAACTTAAAGGTTTTGGACTGGAAAACGATGAAAGATGAGGGGAGCTTCAGATTCAAGGATTCTTTTTCTGCAGGTACTTTTTATGTCTTTAACATTGTTTTCAATTTGTTACCTGCAGTTATTGTAGAAATACTGATTACAAACTATTTGAATAACACTTCACAGATATTGTCAGAAAATCAGCCTAAAAAATATAAGAAATATTTAACTTTGCAAGTAAAGATGAAGCTCATTTAAATGTATATAATGTTGGGTTATTTAATCTGTAGCGACACATTATATATTATTTCATATTTTAATGAGACAGGTCCATTTTAGGTTTATGTTTTGAATGTAAAATCATACACAGCAAGACATCAAGTAACAATCACAGGATTGGAAACACTAGGAGAGAATAAGTGGCTTTATTTGTACCAAAGTGCACAGTGATTTGTAGATGTACTTTTCATAGCTGCTGAGTGGACATCAGAAAGAAATAAAACAAATTAAGGTCAGACATGTATGATTTAGCCTACATTCTACATCTTCATGACCTTTTCATTAAATTATATATTTGCAAGTCATAAACAAGTGTGCTGTCACCTCTGCAAGGGTCTCACGTCCGTCCGTGTGTCGTGTGTTCTGTACTAGAAGAGACGTTCACACCAGGCCGTGGTTGTTGTCAGCATCGGGCAGTATAGTATGTTATGATAAATGAGAGGTCACAGGGCTGCTTCACACGCCGGCTGCAGTGATGACAGCACAGGAGCCCGGTTGTGTTACATGTGATGAGAGCAGCGGACGGACAGCTCCGTTTCCCAGCAGCGCTCCGCGGAGCAGTGTGGAGGCATGCATGAGATGAGAAACAACGCTGCAGTGGGATTGGTCTCACCACTTCCTATTGTTCCCCTGTCACTGATAACCCCAGTGATCCTGGCCAGAGGAAGGAAGGCCATCGCTCGGTCTGTGGTGTTGGGCTTGTCAGCTCTTTGTCCTCAGATAACTTATTAACCCACCGAGTCTGCCAAGGGAAGAATGATTCCTCACATGGCCGGCCTCATAGTTAACTCAGAGTAAACAGCTCTTCACAAATCGGTCTGTGGAGAATCAGAAATTAGAGTGAACACAAACCTGACAGGATTAAATACAAATGTTTTCACTCAATACTAGAAAAATCCCCAAACAAACTGAAGAGGAGGCTTGAGGCTACACTGGAACTTTTGTTTAGACAAGATAACAACCTGGTGGGCAATTAGTTTGCAGCAGGAGCAGAAAGAATGTATGAGTCTAATGTTTAAAATTCAACTTTTTAATAGTTGAGTGATTTTGTTTTTCATCCGACTGTAACAAGAACCTTTTGGAACTAACCTGATATCTGAGGACATGTAAAAAGTTTTGATCGTGAACACCGATTCATAACAATGAAGCTGTCAAGAAGAAGTTAAACTACCAATTAATATATTTTGGACTTTAATGCATTGGAGACGCACTTCACATTCCACGAGATAGTGATTAAATAGAGTCATATAGCAACTGTAATGGCGCTCAGTAGAGCACATACCTCCACCAGGTCTCCTTGAATCAATCAGGCTGCATCAAATTTACATACCTAAGAACATCAGTCCCATAAACACGATTTAAAGAAAAAAACAATACCCGTTATTATTTCATTTATTGAAAATGTGGAAAACGCCCTTTTGCATCCTTACACCAAGTTTGGTGGAAATCTGTTCAGTTGTTTTCGTGTAATCCTGCTTACAAACAAACAAACCAACCAACAAACAGGCAGACGGGTGAAAACCTAAAGGCGGATGTGATAAAAATTGTTGTTCAAAGCATAAGTTTGAAGCATTTGCGGTCTTTAGCATGAACTGAGTCGACGAAGCCTGCAGGGCTGTGGATGTGGTCAGGACAGACAGAGCAGAGACGGACCGGAGTCAGTCAGGGTCACCACACACCTCAGGCACATCGCTGATCAGACGCCTCTCTGGCCTTAATGGTGCTTTGTTCAGCTCGGCTAATGTGTAGGTCTTCCTTCCTAACAATCATTTCAGCTGTTTCACTTCAAGGCTCGAAGTGGCAACAATTTGATCACAAATTGCTTTATGTGCAAAGAGTCCGACGACTGCCTCAAGGCTGGAAACCGAAAGAAGAATTTGACTTGCTGTCTGGACATCTAACAATACTTTGACACCAGCTAATGGATAATGATGTGGTTCTGTGCCTAATTAGGGTGAAGGGCAAGAAGGAACTGAAGATTGAACCAATAGGTTTAAGTGCTGGGTGTGTGAATATGGCAAAAGATGAGTCTATACACCATGAAAGAATCTATTGTGCAGCTGTAAGTTATAGCTCTCAGCCAGTCGGCTGCGTTGCATATAAAAAACAACATGGCTTTCTATTCCTGAACATGTTTCAGGGAGTCTCCCATGAAAACATACAAGTAAACAGTGTTGTCAATGAGATATTGGCTTACAGCTCCACCGAGACTGAACTGGAGCAGACATAAAAGCTGTGAATTGACAGTGACATGATGCAGGAGGACGGCTGTGAGTTTCACCCTGATGGATCCATTCACTGGCTGAGGAGAAATAAAACATCAGCCAGTAACGTTGCATGTGATGCAGGGTTTCGCAATCAAGCTTTGGAAGAGAGAAGGGAGAGATGTTATCTCCATCGAGGATTGAGACATTTAGTTGTATTCTATTTTTAAATCTTCCCCTCACAGTTTTGGTTTGATTTTACTCGGAAACAGCCGTCTTACTGCAGATGGGATATGTGAGGAGATGATGATTCATGTGGATATATTATCTGACTGGGTTTAGTCTGTCAGGCCATAAAGAGCTGGAGAGTTGGGTGAAGTATAGGACTGAGAGAAAAATAAGGACACAACACTTAGGGCTGAGTCAACATGTATTCTGGCAAACTTAAAGACAAATATGATTTAATGTACTATTTTACTTTATACCATGCAGTTATTATTGTCAAAGAAACGCAATCGAACAATGGTAGAAGATAAGACAGAGAACAGCACTGTTCCATAGTGACAGGTATCCATTGTCTGTCCCCCAGACAAGATGAGTTTACCGAGATAAATGTTTGTTTGTATCAGTTATCAGTTCCACGTTAGTCTTGTTTGTACTTTTTTTTTTTTACAGCGGGCTATCTGCATAGTTGAGAACTACAGCACACAGAGACAGTGCAAACTACATACCTTAAATCAAGCACATTTTAAAGCACGACGAAAGTAGCATTGAAAGAACGTCAACACATCTGGACCTATCGAAAAGTATTTAAGACCTTGCACATAATATATTTAGGTATTTTAGAATTTTAAATAAAAAATAATTATTTCAAGAGAAAAATCTTTACTTTTCACTCCACTTCCTTTATCTGACAGATATATACCACTATAAAACCTGCTGATAATGTAACGAGTCTCTGTCTATGAACGTGTCTATAAACTCACAATAGAGAGAAACAGGTGTGACTGAGGTCAACAAGAGAAAACTCCTGTGAGTTCACTCATTTATGAGCTGATAAAACATGAAGCTTTGTGAAGACTCAACAACAGTGAAGTCAACACAACATTCAACCGGGTAATGTTGAGTGTATTTGCAGTTAGAAAATTTTAATGCATTGCTTTTAACATGTAGTTTGAACACTGACTGATGATAGCGGAGTACAACTTTACTTTGAACTCAAAATCGCCTTGTATGTTATTAATATTTGTATTAGTGCTGTTATTGTTAGTAGTAATAGTAGTAGTAGTAGTATTGTTATTTTTATCATCATTTCTTATATTGTACATAGATTTGTTCTCTTATTTTTCTATCTATCGATCCCTCTCTTTTTATCTTTCTATCTATATCTCTGTCTGTCTGTCTGTCTGTCTGTCTGTCTATCAGTCTGTCTGTCTATCTATCTATCCATCCATCCATCATCCATCCATCCATCCATCTATCTATCCATCCATCCATTCATCTATCCATCTATCTATTTATCTATCTAGCTATCTTTCTATCTGTGAAGCTTTATCGACTCGTTTGGTCTGAATCGGTGGTTGTTGATCGCCATCTTGTGGTCAACATCAGTCATTGCACAGCAGGAAGTAATGGAGGTCGAGCCACAGTGATTGAAAAGGTGAGGACTGAGTTAGATCAAAGTTTTGTTTGATTAGAGTCTTAACCACAGTTTATGGTCTTAGCTGTACCTTAGCAAGGTCCTGGAGCCGCTCTGTGCACTGACACACTGTCTGTGCGTGTGCGCGTGTGCGTGTGCGTGGTGACATTTCAGGTGAGGACATGATGTTTTGTTCGTGCCACTAATCAAATCTCACCATTGTCACAGTGTATAATCCCTGAGAGCCTGCAGGCGCCCCCTGCTCCACACCGACCATCAGCAGCCACTGATCAAGGTACAACTGATTTAACAAATGCTGAAGAGGGACAAGGCTAATTCCTGGTGTGTTTGCAATAATCGATTTAAAAAAGTAAGGTATGATCAGGCCCGTGAATCCAAAATGTTCCTGGTAAAAAAATGAAGAAAAGAAAATGCACTTCTCCTTTATTTCAAACTGACTTAAATGTTTTCACACATTTCACACAAACTGAATTATATAAACCAAGTTGTGTGAAATGTTAATGACCCTTCCTTGAAATAAATTTGATTTATTCAAGTATTTTTTTTTAATATTATCTACAAGCAGAGGCAACAAATTAATAATATAACACACTTGTAATAAAATAATATATCAGTCAACTTGATCCATAAGTGCTGAGTCATCATGGAGTGAGATCGTAAAATATTTGTGTATTTGATGTGCAGCCACTAAACGTGATTTCAGTGGCCGTCTTTTCACTTTTGAAATGAAAGGAAATGACACATGGAAATGTTTTCATGTGATCAACACTATATATTTTCTCTTTATCCTCCAGTCAGCTCCAAATACTGAAACACATTTTAATTTAAAAAGAAAAGTAGAAAGCTGTGTCACACCCAAACAATAACCTCTGAATAAACCAATTAATAAGATGGATTACAGATTTATTTTAATTACAGTGTCGTTTTTTAATCATTAGGTCATTGTTTTCCAGCCTCACGGTGCCTCACGTCTGGCTCTTGGAAAGTTGAGTCCACATCAACCTGTGTGGCATTTGCAGATCTGCAAACAGCCCATGTGCTTTCCAAACACTCTTAAAATAGGCATCTTTGTCTACTGTTTTCTGTTTTTCTATGCTTTACCATAATTAAGACTTTGACACAAAAGATGCCACCAACCCAGGATGCTTGGTAACGGGACCAAACACAAACTGCTCTCTGTTCAAACATCATGTCACCGAGCTGCTCCTGAATGCGTCTGTTTACTGGGCTTTGTTTAATTGACGATGAGTTCCCGGGGCTGACATGGAAAACAATTAGGGTGAAATTCTGTCGCATTAGCTGCCGTGAAACAGCCCAAACAGATTCCAATCTTAACTCCAAGAACTGACTCATAAGAGCCTAATCCTGTTGATGGAAACAGAATCCCACCCGTGTCAAAACGGCCCGCTGCCCCAGGTGCAGTGGCCACACAGGCCCTGGCTTGTCTCCCTTTATCCCAGCTGATGAATTGAGAGGACCCTCTTGGGCACGCAGCCCAGGCTGGGGTTTGGCTAATTAGAGGCTCTTTTTTTTCTCATAAATATCTATAGTGATGAAAATGAGGCAAATAAAGGCTGTAGTTCCCGCCTGTGAAAGAAAGAGTGAGATGCAAATTCTGAATGCATAGTGACACTCAAGGAAAAAGCTCGACAAGCCGACGTTTGTCTTTGCAGATGCAATTATTTTCACACATAGCTTTTTCTAATGATAATAATGTTCTGCAGAACATTAAGTTAAATTTGGAAGAGTCAGACAAATTCACCAGTATTTAGTCATAAGCAGTACAAAATATAATTCAAGGTGTTTTCCTCTAAATTCCCAGTGGGAGACTTCATCGTTGATCAATACATCCAACTGCAATTAAGGCACATTAGGCATCTGTTAAGTACAGTTTAACAGTTGGTAATGAGATCAGGCCTGATAGGTTATCTCTGTCTTTTAGTGTCAGGGACATTTTGACAGCAAGGATGGTC